>NW_022985086.1:0-53682 GCF_010015585.1 Eremomyces bilateralis CBS 781.70 | reverse complement strand
AATACGAGGCATCCTGATAATATTAGATGGTGTTGTTGAATTTATTTCATTGATCAAAAGCGCTCTACGTATCTACGTATTATCTCAAGGGGTGCGCGGAATCTGGGTTGCACGGAAAGTGGGTACGTTGACTTAGTCATTACTCTTCCCTAGATTGTATGATCGACGTGTGTTCGACATGGAATATACATAATATGGCAAACGAATGGTATGAGGCAGTTGGCTGATGGTTGTCTCAGTTGTCAGATGGACGTAGGGTAATTCAAATGAGCTCACTTGAAATAAAATGATGGATTACTGAGGGGTCTCAAGGAACGTGGCAGTAATAGGCACGTGCATTGATGAGTCATCATGCTGAGTCATCCAACCATCCTTCTTCATGAAGATTGCAGCCATGTACATACACGTCCATTCCTGTTATGGTTTGATCATTTGAGCGATGAGATGTCGATTACAGATTATATACAGTTGGGGAGAGCTATATAAGAATGGGTAGGATCCCCAAATGCCGATGTGGATGCCTCAGGCACTAACATTTGGGTAATTCTATACCTAATTGGGCTAGTATTTATGAGCCCATTTATGAGCGCTAGGGATAAATCGGGTTAGATTTCATGAAGACTTTATGAGGACGGCTTGCCCTAGTTGGATACTTGGATTCATAATGGCTGACAAACACAGGCAGATAACTGAGCCAATCATAATTGCCAAACTTGACAGGACCCATAAAAAGATGTGATTCGAAGATCGCGTGGAGTTAGGAAAAGCACCAACGTTGAGTTTGGACTTTGGAGGAACGTCGCCTGTACCGATTTCTGTTGGTCCAAAATTCCCTAGCACTTGAACGCAAAGTGCCGAGTGGAATTCATCGGTCCAACATGCCACAACCATCAGGCAGGCCCGCCCAAGGGCAGACCGGGAAACAAGAGGGAGGAGGCCAAGGCAGCGTACGTACGCCATCGTTGAACCTGCGCAACCTACGATATTGACCGCCGTGATAGATGTTGAAAACCATCCTCCAAACTGTCGGTATCTTCCTAGCGGTCCAGTTCGTCACCAACCAGTTCTTTGGAAAGGGAAGCACGTCCGCTGGAAAGCCCGCCGTCCCCGACTTCGCCGAACGACCGGCGGTACCTGATGCGGACGCGGAATATGCCAGGGTACCGAATGTCATCGCGCCGATGTGGTCGTCCGGGTCGAAGTTGGATCTCCGAGTCTATGTGTCGCCGTCGATGGTCCTGCCTTCCCTTTCATCCATGCCCAGCGATTCGCTGGTTGTCGATGAGCAAGAGTTTGGGTTCGGCAACTACAGCGATAAACGCGAGATCCATGTGGAGTTCCCGGTTCCGGAAGCGGTGCAGAATAATGGAACGCTATGGGCGCACTACTTCGTCGCGCAGTCCGGGTTCAATATGGACCCGGCGGCGAAGGACTACGACATTGCCAAGGCATATAACTTCGCGCGACCCCTGACTCAAGTTCTGGTCAAGAAGCGGCAAGCGAAGCTGAGAAACCTGCTGGAAAAGAAGAACATGTCGGAGGAAGAAGCCAGGGAAGAAGAGGAGCTGGCGAAGAAGCCAAAGGAATGGGCATCGTACTACCATTCGAACTTTTCCCTCAACTTCATCCCGGACTCAGGGACGCAGAATTATCCCCAGATGCATCCATCTCTCATCCAGTTTATCCAGCTCGACCGAACCGGCGCACGGGATGCGAGTGGACAGAATGGATGGTATTTCCCGATCCTCTATCCGAACACCTTCTGGCAACTGCGCGACCAGATGCTGGAGATTAACCAGACGGTCAAGCAATTGCCGCTCAATATCCAGCTCAGCAACCTGCCCAATTGGAGATACACCATCTTTGCAAGCGTCGACGAAGGCATGAAGGCGACCCAGTACCAGGCTGCGCAAGGCAATGCGCCTGCGACGGGAGACGGATCCGAGTTCGAGGAATTCAAACGCATCCTGCTCGACAGCAACACCTACCTGCTCGGCTTGACCTTCGTGGTCAGCGTCTTCCATATGATCTTCGAGTTCCTAGCGTTCAAGAACGACGTCAGCCACTGGCGCAAGAAGAAGGACAACGTAGGCACGAGTTTCCGAACCATCGTGGCGAACGTCGTCATGCAGACGATCATCTTCCTGTATCTCATGGACAACAACGAGAATACCAGCTGGATGATCCTGTTCAGTCAGGGAATGGGCATCGCCGTCGAGGCATGGAAGATCACGAAGACGGTGAATATTCGAGTTCGACCGACCGCACCCGGCTCGTTCCTGCCTTATTCCGTCGTGTTCGAAGACAAGCACAAGCTGTCGGAGACGGAAAAGAAGACCGAAGAGGCTGATGCCGTCGCCTTCAAATATCTATATCGCATCGCCGTCCCTCTCCTTTTCGCCTACGCAGGTTACTCCTTGTACTACGAGACTCACAAGTCATGGTACAGTTTCATCATCGCGACTTTAGTAGGCTCGGTGTATGCATACGGCTTCCTGATGATGGTCCCATCCCTGTACATCAACTACCGCCTCAAGTCCATCGCGCACATGCCCGGAAAGGCCATGATGTACAAAGTCCTCTCCACATTCATCGGTACGTTCCTCCCCTCTCACTGTGACGACGCAACTAATCCCGACTAGACGATCTCTTCGCATTCACCATCAAAATGCCTACCCTCCACCGTCTCGCCACGCTCCGCGACGACGTCATCTTCTTCATCTATCTGTACCAGCGCTGGGCATACCGCATCGATTACACGCGCGTCAACGAGTTCGGGCAGGGTGGCGATGATGAAGAGGAGGATGCCAAGGAAGCTGCGAAGCCGCTTGCCGCACCTGCCGATGCGGCGAGCAAGGGGGCGGAAGCAGCCGCGGTCAGCAAAAGCGCGGAGGCAGTTGCCAGTGGGAAGGAAAAGAAGGAGAAGCCGCGGAAGCGGAAGTGAGGGGTTAGGTTGGATTGGTGCGGGCGGTGTGTTGGTGATGTGTATGTATAGTGGGTTATGAAATATGCCGTCCTACTTTCTATAGATGCTGATTGCGGAGAGTTACGATGAGCTCTCTTTTGGACGTCCTTGCTTTCATGGGTAGCGTGTATGTTCTCGTTGGGTGTCCTGTTTCTCCATGGATCTTTCTTTTCGTCGTCGATTATTATTGCCTTCGGGATTGTACTGGGTCGAACTTGGCTCTGCTGGTGAGTTGGTTGCAGTATCACTACTATTTATCATGCGACCTCTCTCCATCATGTCCCATCTTTGTCAACATCCTACACAATCTGCAGTGCTTCCTCAGACACCACCTCAATCACCTTCAGACAGCTCATCTAACACCCGCATATCTTACCTACATACCTATCCACCATGTATGCCACCCAAACGTCTTGTGCAAATTCAACTTGCTGACGATGTACCGGGCAACCCATTCAACAAGCACGGCTCATCCCTTTCATCCTAGCCACCACGCTTGTACCAGGAAAGCCATTCGGCGCATTCGATGATCAAATTGTCTTCGGACGGTATAGTGAAGAGGACCTGGTCCCTCGAGCAGTTTTCGGGGGAGATGGAACCGGCACTTCGGGCATAAACTGCTTCGAAAGCACAGTCGCGTACCGACAGACTGCAACTAATGCCCTCTCTCTTGGAACCATTAGTACTGGGACAACCAGCAATCTCGACAGCCCCGATCATGGTTGGCACCGCATCGGCACAGATTTCCCGAACTCCTTAACAACCGCTGGCACGCAAGGCCACGGTCCCTGGTCCTCACTTAAGTCCTTTGCCCAGTCGCCCATCTCCAAAGACCAAGGCGAATGGACCTGGATCCCCCTGGTCTCCAGCAGCTGGCGAGCGGGAAATGAGACCACGAGAACGAAACCATGCGCCGATACCCACCTCCATTCTGCTACCTCCATTCCACGCACGACACCGACTGCCGCAGACCCTCCTAGCGCAGACGTAGTCCACACAACGCCTCTCCGGGGGCAGACTCCAACATATACGCTGACGACCGACTGGACACAGCCCAGGATGGCGTTGCGAACGCCCTATTCAAGCTACGCGCCGAGGTCGCGGTCGAGATCAAGATCAGGTTCGCTGGAAATGAAGTTGGTCGCAAGCTTGCCGCTGTTGATGTACCTGTTGTTATTTGGGCTGTGATCCCCAGGGCACATTGGCGGAGTCGATGAATGAGGAGGTTTGGCAGAGATGGATGAGATGAAGTCGTGCGACCTTTTGGAAACTCTTGGAAACTTTTGGAAACTTTTGGACGTCTTATTGTCGTTACTTACTCCCTCCTGTAAGTAGAAGGGCACAGAGGATAATTGAAATGTAATGGTTTGGGTTCCTAGGCTCTCCTGCCAGTCTCTATTTTGTTGCAGTGGTCGACCTGCGGAACCCTCGATATGGATAGCGGATGCTCACATTTCTCTGGCTTGTGATTTGAGATTTGAGAAAGTCTGTTCTTCAATGCATCATGGTACTCGATTCTGGATATTTTCTTACGGTGGGTAGTCTACAAGTACTCACACTCCGTACAGGTAACGAAGACGAGGTCTCTAATTGCATCATGAGGTGACGTCTGCGACAGATGCCACTAATTACAGCCAGATGCCCAGATGGTCGTCGGTCGACAGGGGCCCTGCATTTGTGGCCTAGTATCGCAGTCCTCCAAGTCTCATTGGATGTATTATCCCTGCAGAATCTGGGGAGCCGGGAATCCCAACGTCATAATTAGAGCATTCTCCTTAAAGCTCTTTCAACCACACCGATCATGCTATACTGTACTACAGTGCACCATGGGAAGATCGAGGGCGGCATCTCAAAACCTGTACAGGTATTTAATGGAGGCCACTGTCTCCGCCTTACACAATCTAGATGCACCTTCACTGTCAATTCTCGGGCGATCCGCAGCAGGGAGTCCAGCCCTATTTCCCTTGTAGTCTCCCCCGACATCACTAATATTGAGAATTATCGAAGACAAGAGCAAGGAAAAATATTGCAATTAATCACCATGGCGCAAGAAGAAGTAGTCAAAGGGAAACCGCTCAATGAGTACGCAGAACACCTCCGTATCCTCCACATCATCCCCTAAACCTCCTCAGGCTCCTCACCCACTCCCTCGTCGACATTTATGTCGGCCCCGACAATCACCACTGGCCCCTCCACGAAAAACTGCTCACCACCCGCTCCGCATTCTTCTCCCAGCTCTTCCGCACCACCACCCGCTTCGGCCTCCCCGACGACAGCGACGCAGCCTTTAAGCTCTTCGTCGGCTGGCTGTACTCCGGCCGGATCCCGCCGCCGACGAAAGAAAGCGAGCTGACCGAGCTGCTGGAACTCGCGCTCATGGGGGAGCGGTGGGCGATTGCGGGGTTGGTGAGAGAGGTGTTGGAGACGGTTCGGGGGTGGTATGCACGCACGGACACGTATCCTGGGTTGAGGCGGGTGCAGTATGTGTATGCGAACACGGAGGTGGAGAGTCCGGTAAGGGCAATGATGGTGGGGGCGGTGGCGAGAATGTTGGCGTTGAGGGATCCAGGGGAGGGGATACCGCGGCATTGGGAGAAGGCGTTGAGGAGGGATGGGGAGTTGGCGGTGGAGATCATCGTTGCAATTCAGGGGTGGCGGTTGGGGGAGTTGGTGAGTGGTGAGGAGAAGGTTCCGGATACGAGGAGGGGGGTCGCTGGGATGAGGGAGAAGGAGAGTGTGAAGAAGGTGGAGAGGCTAGAGGATAAGGTGCGAGGAATGGATCCGAAGACGCTGGCTGTGCGTGGGTCTATCATACCGTCCAAGGCGGAGGACAAGGTTGGGAAGATTGATATCGGTGACAAGAAGGAAGATCTGGAAAAAGATGTCAGAAGCGAAGGCGAAGACAGTGTTGCTACGCTGGTTAATGCCGCCCACTGAACGATCTCTCAACAAACAGATCTGCCTGACTTGCTGTTTGGAGTTCAGCGCTGAATCGAGGCTCACCGTCAGGATGCTTGAGTGCAATATTCCTTTTAGCGTTACGAGGGGATTCCGCAAAATCGGATGTACACGGTTGTCCCTAATCTTCTCCACTGCCCAGATCGTAATAACAATTTGACCTGATAGATTGATAAAGAGCGAAGGGGCTTGTGAGCAGTGAGATCAGTGAAATTGCATAGGGAATGAGAAGATTTAAAGTGCTCGATTACGCTCTCTGGTCAGCTTTTCAAGTCTAGAGCGCACATGTCCTTATTCATAGTCCCACGCGGGCACTAGAGAACCAATCTCTAAGCCTCTTCCGGTGGGACGGTAAATGCCTCTACACTTTTATACTTTCATAAAGCTATGATGGAATTGACACCCGAAACATGTTCTCGCCGTTTGCAAATCACAAGCAATATCACCACTTGCTTTATTGATTTCACGGTACAAACTACTTTATCAATTATCAAGGTTGTGATGATAGACACAAGGGATGTTGGTTGAATGGACAATACAGGAAGTGGAGAATATATTTTCATTTCAGTCTATTCTCCCAACATGTACTGACAGTGGCCTGTTATGTCTCAGAAAGAGTTATGTACCATATAGTTTACTGTCTCCGGAGCCCCACTGGTTAATTTTCAGGCTTTTAGAATCAATTCCTACTAGTTCCACCCACAATTCTTTTTCTTTTTTCTATGCTTTTGGATCTGTGCATCTCATTTTACCATCATAGAGCCAATTGACACACAAATAGCTGTTATGGCTTAGGGTAAGGCCCACAATGTACCTATCAGGAAAACTCTGGCTGCTCTCTGCCATCGTTTCCTGTAGGAAGGCGGTTGGAAACCAGTCGATTTAGCTCTTTGTCATTTACCTCAAGTTTCGCTCTCACCAGCTCTTCTCTTCTGAATATTTTGACACTGGCTTGATTTGGGCGATACTAAGCATTGTATGCTGTGAACAAAATGGATAGCTTGACCAAAATTAGAAGAAGTAACAGAGGGCGCCATGCATCATAAGAGAGAAGTAATAGAGCACTGGAAAGGAGAAACAGTATGTGAATTCGGTACTCTGTTAAGTGTCTATAATAATATACAGCATGTGAGTTCTGTGATAATGCCTTACCCCTTTGAGGATACCAGGCTGTGGTGAGAATAGAACAAAAACTTGTAGTGTTTACATCCACGCATCTGCACGCACACGCAAATATATACATGAAAAATCACTACACCACCACAGCTTTTCGAAACCATGGCCCAGGCAACAACAACTCTACCGGGTTTACATCGTTTACAATTTACCCTCAGAATTGAAACCATAAGGGGTAGTTCCCATTTTATCATTCCAGGGGCCACCGGGTTCCCCGTCAGGATCGCTCCTGATGGTAGAACATCCGTTGCAAATGCAAGTGCGCTAGCAAATGAAACCAAGAGCACATTGGGACGACTAGAGCTCTGGACAGATGGGTTATTCGATGATAAGGAGGGCGCTGGAGCTATAGCCATCATGCGCAAAAAGGGCGCAGGGAATTGGAAGAGGGACTGTCAGGTCTTAGACTTCCCGCATAGAAGAAGCGGGTTCTTCGCAGGAGCACGGGCAACAAGCAATGGCACTGAGATGTTCGCCCACTTGAGGGCAATCGAGATTGCTACCGTAGAAGACTTGAACAAATCAAAAGGAGTCACTGAGATTCAAATATTTTCTGACAGTATAGACAGCCTTCGAGAAGATCGCAAAGGCCCAACACAAGGGGAAACCCCCTTGGTGACATAATTATAAGAGGAAGACAACGCCTACATCATGAACACTCCCTGACCCTTAATTGGGTCAAAGAACATGTGGGACTGAGAGGAAATATGCTGGCCCTCTCGAAGGTCAAGATCGAAGGTGGGGTGTTACAGTGGTAAGGCGACTATACTTCTCCTATGCGTAAAAGAAACAGTGGAAGAAACCAGGTAATCAGGGCATCGGATTGCACCACAATGATCCAACTACCGCTAGTGGCATACGTCCATTCACCCAACCCAGACTCTTTTCATTGAGAAAAAGTCATTTCTTATGTATTATTGAAACCCTAGAAGTGCCCTGGAGATACATTTTAAGGATTGGGGATTGATCGATCTCTTTATTGTCGTTATTTACGGATATACTTAAACGCCAGAAGTTAAGAGTTAGAATTCCGATCATGGGAGTTGACGTTGTTGATATTCCAGATATCTTGGCATTGCTGACCCATTTTTCTACGTAGGGCCTCCGGCCTCCCGCCTTCACAGCACACAGACCATCACCACAGCATCGCAGCATCGACCGCTCCGCTGAAGACTGAAGGGTGGTGACAACTTTACGTGCATTCTCCTGCTCTTATCACTTGTTTTACTACCTGTACCACAACATCCAACTCACACAAACCTGTCCACCTTCACACCTTCCCCGGCCTTTCCCCATCTGTCCATTCCATCCTCACACAATCTTTCTTCACTCCTCCCTCCTCGCCGTCCACCATGCCGGCCACCACAGCAGAAACCCTCGCATTAACATCCCGAACCGTCTCCGTTGCGCCGCTCGTTCTTCTCTCGGTTGCAGATCACTATGGAAGAACAGCAAAGGGCACCAAGAAGCGAGTAGTGGGTGTTCTACTGGGCCAGAACGATGGTCGGAATGTGCGAGTGTCCAATAGCTTTGCTGGTAGGTCCCATCTATCATCCATCAGCTCCAGCTCACCATCCGCTAACGAATTTCCTTAGTGCCATTTGAGGAGGACGAGAAAGACCCATCGGTGTGGTTCCTCGATCACAACTATGTCGAGTCGATGAACGACATGTTCAAGAAGGTCAACGCTCGGGAAAAGTTAATAGGATGGTATCACTCCGGACCGAAGCTACGAGCCTCAGATTTGGAGATCAACGAACTGTTCAAGCGATACACCTCCGATCCTCTGCTTGTGATCATCGACGTGCAACCGAAAGAGGTTGGCGTACCTACAGATGCCTACTTCGCCGTGGAAGAAATCAAAGATGTATGCTGCCATTCATGACATCTCATATTCCATGTCTAACAGAGCAAACAGGACGGCACCACCACCACCAAAACCTTCGTCCACACCCCCTCCACCATCGAAGCCGAAGAGGCCGAAGAAATCGGCGTTGAACACCTCCTCCGCGACATCCGCGACGTCGCTGTCGGCACCCTCTCCACCCGCATCACCTCCCAGCTCCAATCCCTGCAAGGCCTGCACCTCCGCCTCCGCGACATCGGCCACTACCTCCAAAAAGTCCTCGACGGCGAACTGCCCGTGAACCACGCGATCCTCGGCAACCTGCAAGACGTGTTCAACCTGCTCCCGAACCTTTCGACGCCCAAACCCACCGCGGCGACGGCCGACGCGACGCCCGGGATGCCGACGGTGGATAACTCGGAACTGTCGCGCGCGATGAGCATCAAGACGAACGATCAGCTGATGTCGATCTACCTAAGCAGCTTGATCCGTGCGATCACGGCGTTCCACGATCTGATCGAGAATAAGATTCAGAATCGGCAGCAGCAGGAGGAAAAGGATGCGGGGACCGGGGCGGAGAAGGATGAGAAGGAGAAGGCGGAGGGGAAGGATGGGGAGAAGAAGGAGGAGGATAAGGAGGGGAAGGCGAATGGGGTGAATGGGGAGACGAAAGGGAAAGGAAAGGAGGGTGAGGGGAAGAAGTCATAAATCGGGTTCATCATCTTGGATCGCACAAAACGGGTACCGTACACCGATTGCTGTCTGAGATTTATGGTCTTGGTGGGTACATCACTCGGCGCTACAAGTGGCCCTGCCTTCATATCGCAGGGTAGTCATACAGGGCGTAATTCCTGCGCGGGAGTTCAGGACGGTAACTAGAGCCTCACAGCCACTCGTCATCGTCAACACGATACGAACATGATTCATACATTCGTCTCATCATTCATCCTGATACTCCCGCTCGCTCTATGCAAAATTGTATATCAACACCTTCTGCCCCCCCTCCTCCCTCCCCTTCCACACCACCACATTCTCCTCATCAAACCCCACCCACCCCGGCTGCGGCACATGCCCCAGCCACAGCTGCACCCGATTATATCTCGCCGCCGTCACCGGACACATCTCCTCCGGCCCCTCCACCCCCGGATCCACAATCACACTGGTCGCGTCCTCCGCCCCCCGTGGCCCCCCGAACCCCTCCAACTCCCACACCCGCACCTCCCCCTCCTCCCCCCGTCCCACGCTCACCGCCCGCCCTTTTGGCGACACGTGCGCCGCCGTCACTGCCGATAAATGCCCCCAGAGTACCCGCCCCGCGGAGATCGCCAGCCCCTCCGGCGTCGACGTGACCATCGACAATGTCAACGTGTTCTCTGGGTGTGCCATGAGCAGATACGGATGGCTGTAGCTCAGCGCGGTGGGTCGGGAATGGCGGACGAGGCGGGGGATACTCGGGGTTACGGAGCTTTCTCCTGCGCGCGGGTGCGCGACGGCGGTGCGGGAGGAGAGGAGGACGCCGGTGAGGGAGAGGCGGAGTTCTTGGAGGCCGGATTTCCAGGGGAGGAAGGGAGAGGAGACAGGGTAGGCGATGGAGGCGGTGAGGAGAGTTGGGGATTGGCGGAGGGAGAGGGAGACGGGGGGGGAGACGGTTTGGGAGGTGAAGGAGTGGAGGAGGTGGGGAGAGGAGAGGGGAGAGGGGGAAGGGAAGCGGTAGAGGGAGAGGAGGTGGGTGGAGGAGAGGGTGAGGATGAATGGTAGGGATAGCGCGACTGCTGTGATCGCGCCGTTGCTTGATGGGGGGTGGGTGTATACTGGGGAGAGTGTCGAGGAGCGGATCGAATGTTCGTAGACGGAAAATCGACCGTTCTGAAACCCGATGGTAATTCTGTGCGCCCCATCCTGGGTATCCTGTGCGTCCAC
Source organism: Eremomyces bilateralis CBS 781.70 (assembly GCF_010015585.1). Classification (NCBI taxonomy): domain Eukaryota; kingdom Fungi; phylum Ascomycota; class Dothideomycetes; order Eremomycetales; family Eremomycetaceae; genus Eremomyces; species Eremomyces bilateralis. Next base: position 42,817 of record NW_022985086.1, on the reverse strand, counting down.
CGCGATCGCCGTCGGCGGATTTCGCTCCTCGTCTTGGAGATTGTAGCACGCTAGCAGTCGCTGCCTCGTCTTCGCCGAAAACGCCCGCAGCCCGCCGACCGAGTCGACCGTGTATATAACGCCCTTGTGGAACCGAACCAGCAACGACGGGACCGGCGGTTCCTCCGACACCTCGAGCTCCGCGACGTTACAGGTCCCTTTCGCCCAGTTATGCCGCAGCTTGTATTGCCGCTTCCAGTTCGTCTCCGTCCCTCGCTTCACCAGATTCTCCTCGTCCAGCCATTTCGAGATCTTCGAGGAGAAATGTAACTGCTCCGAGACGCGCTCCGACTCTTTCAGGTTCGGGATGCGGGACGCGCGCGGGCGGACGAACCGGTCGTAGTAGAGCGCTTTCCACAGCTGTGAATCGCCGCCGATACGGTTGAACTTACGGGATATACTGGGTGTTCGTGTCAGTGGATAGGCCGGGGACAGGGACCTGGAGGCTCACTTTTGGGTGTGGATAAGGCTCTCGATCGGCAGGAAAGACAGGATCCGGACCAGAACCTCATCGCTCAGACTCGATATCCGGTCCACCTGCCGTACCCTCTTCCGCACCGGCTGATCCGAGGCATCCTCAAGGTCTCGCTTCATTTCGCGAGCGCCCAGCTTACCGGTTTGAATCCTAGAAGTAAATATGACTGGTTTATAGCAGAATGACGATCAGCATTCGATATGTACGCAGAGATGTTGGACGTGGCCAATCTGATATCTCCAAGTCATTGAACGAGGCGGTGGGTCTTTCTGCCTCAGGCCTGAACATTTATCGATCAATCTGATAACAATTCTTGGCATGTCACCTGACTTCGCGTCTACTTTCTGGACGCGACTCGCGCGTCAACGATTGTCTCATATATGTATCAGACGCCCTGGATGCGCTGGATCCTGTGGATGCCGTGGATGTATCGGATTTTCAACATTCACAACACTCACGAAACCCAATGCGCCTTCCCTCGCAACGACCATTACGACATATAATGACTGCGATCTCGATTCGTACAGGCTCCATTCGTGGCTAAGAACCATCCTCCGCGTTGCCACTGCTCTGCATTTTAGCCTGGATGATATTTGTCGGATTCGATCGCTGCAGATGGCGTCGGAGGAGTGGTTGCAGCATCAAAACAATGCTATTACGATAGCACTGAAGAACGTCTCCGGTGTATTCGAAGACAGCCTCTCTCAACTCAAAGAACATGGTAATCATGCTTTGCGGCTGAAGCGGGGTCCAACGTTAACATTTCGCAGTGAAGCTATGCGAGGGACGAATTAAGGACAAAGATGATACGATTGATGTATTACGGCATTCAAATGAATCGCTCGAAGAGGAAAACCGCCGTCTTCGGGAACAGCTGCTCTCTAGATCGGCAACAAAAGGCCGCACGAATGACCCGGACTCGACAGTCAATTATGAAGAACTTCAACGGAATATAAACGCATTGACAGAAACCAATGCCAACCTCCAAACCAGCACCGATCTGGCAGTGAAGCGGTTGAAGGAGGCCAAGACATTGGTGGTGTCATGGCAGAAATACTTCGAGAAGAAACATGGCGTGTGCTGCGGGCCAGGAGTTGTCTCGCAGATGAAAGGATTTCGCGACTGCACCAGTAGCGCAGGGCGGGCGACTACACCCCCCAGGAATATTATGTCCCTAGCTTCGAATCCTTTACCTGATCCGCTAGTCATACCCGAGTCGCCGTCAGTTGCACGGCACTATGATATTGAAGAACGTCAAAGACTGAGTTCTTCGATCGACCACCCGCCCGCTGACAACATTCATCGGACGACAATGGAGCTGTCCAAGCAATCTACGTTGCCAAATGGCCAGAATATGCCAATGGAAAGAATCATAGGCTATTCGACAAATGACGTCGTGAAGTCGAGCCAGGCGACCGAAGGCGAGCCATTGTCTTTAGGAGCCCAGGAAGAATCCCTTAACCAAAGAGATGAGGACGAACCGGTCGTTGTATCGGAGCGTCTATTGCCACGGAGACGACCAGCTCGCACTTCAAGCACGGCCGACCCATCGCGAGGATCGCCAGAAGACCCCATCGTTGTCAAGGAAGAAACAATGAGCAGCCAGGCCACTGAAGGCATGAAGAGAACCTTGGGACGGGTTGAGACGCTGGATGATGAGACGCAGTTCTCGAAGTTCTCACCACGGAAACGAATGAAGATGGCGCCTCCCCTTTCTGCGCAACTCTCATCTAGTTCCGTTGGTATACCTGATCGAGCGTGTAGCCTCCCAGCCGAGGAAAGCCAGAGAATGACAGGCGACGACCGTCGCCGGGTAAGCGGATCTCATTTGCAAACACCCGCAGCTCTACCCCGGCCGCAAAGCGATCCCGAATGGAATGAAGCAGAAGACGATATGGTGTTTGACCAACATCAAGCTACCTTGAACGCATCAAAACGAATTCCACAAGAAAGGTTCCTCCATCCTATTGACGCAAATTTCCTACCTCGAGCTACGATATCAGAGAGCAGGAGAGGGAGTAGGCGTAAGATGGGAAGCAGTGAGCACAAGATTGGCTATTTGGCTGAAGATGCGACCCTCACAGATCAGACGAATACTCCACATCAAGAGAAGAACGTCCGCTCTGAAGATCGCCTGTTCACACTACTCGCGGCTGCCGAGCCATCCCCAAGACAGACGATCACTCCGCGACGCAGTCCTAGTGCTGATCGACGCCTGCGAAAATCACTTCCGAGCCACGCACCGGAGCCGAGAACGGCCCGGAAGACAAGAAGTAAACAGGTTGCAAACGTCCCAACCCCACAGTCCGCGCCGCCCCGGACGAGGGTAGCCTCCACTGAAGTGGGAGGTCCTAGTAAACAATTCCCGACAAAGCGGCTTCGCGATCTTCCTGTCCGCGAGCTAAATCTAGAAGACTTCCGGGTCAACCCCAACCTGAACGAGGGCATAATGCATGCATTTAGCGAGGTCGTCCGTGGCCATGCACGAAAATGCCTCCCCGGCTGCACCGATCCATCGTGTTGCGGGCAAAACTTCCTGGCCATGGCCGAAAACGCCGGACCCGAAATGTTCGACGTGCCGAAGGGGTTCGCCTCCTCGCAGGAGAGCATTTCCGCCGAGGAGCACGAACGCGACGACCAAGGCAACTTCATCGTCACCGCCCGAGTCGGCGGTACCAAAACCGCACTCCATCCCAACGACATCCGCGTCCTGAAGAACTACCTCGGCCAAGCGTTTTCCTTCGATCTCCTCTCCTCCATGAACGCAAAGGGCTTGAAGGACACGGTCTCCGAGGCGCGGGCAGATTGGTTGTCCGAGAAATATGGCAGGCACCGTCAGGCGTTCACGCGCAGGCCGACGCCGCCGCTGTATTGGAGGACGGATATGCCAAGCACGCAGGAGTTGGAGAAGCAGAGGAAGGAAGCAAAGGAAGCGAATGCTAAGGAGGTGCAGGAGAGGGCACGGATAGCACTTCGAGGGGGGGGCAGATGGGTATTCAGGGATGAAGTATGACATCTCTAACGACTCTGGTCATTCGGGCGGAATCTGTCTTTAGCTCGGCCTAGTAACGATACAGAATCATGGCCACTACGCCTGTTTATGCCGGTGTCTATGTACGACTATCCTGTATGCTAGTTGTTCACTGTAGAATCCATGCGTATCCGGCAATTGAATGTAGAATCCCGAGGGCAGTGTTAATGTTCGCCCACATCAACGACCAGACCAGTTAGTCACGGTGGACAATTCATCCAGCCGCTTGGCCCGTCCTAAATAGGTTTACGGTGCGCAATCATCAAGGCTTGTCTCCATTGTCCCCATAACTGTTAACGCCGATATTACTCGAATAGGTCGTAGTGCGAAAGTCAAGCAACAAGGAATAATGACGACGCCAGGATTTTGTTGCTGACTCGTCTATATATACCATTCAATTCACCAACCCCCAAGAGCATCGTTCTTTAATTGCCGTGCTTCTCCGTGGTTCCAGGAAGCAACTTCCCCAAACCTTCCGCTTTCCGACCCTGCGGTGGAATTCACGGAATGCATACCTCAGCATGCGTTCTATGGCGCCAGTCCCCCAAATTCTCCGCCGCGAGACTGCGACGAGCTTATAGTCGAGCACGCATTCATATCCCGCCGCCCCTTCCGGTGACCGCAACATGTCCGCCTGCAACATGTTCCTGCAGGCCGATGCCAGCGGATCTGGATATCGACCATAAGACTGTGATGGGCAATAGCGTAGCTCCATATTCGGAGCATGTGCTGGTTTCGACGGGACGAAGCGATTGGCCGAGCAGGATAGAGGACGATGAGTCCACTCCGGTCGTCGCGGCACTAAAGGGGGCGTTTGGGAGAGGAGGGAAGTACACCGATGTTCGTTAGTGTCCCGTATCGAACGTGTTTTCTGCGCTGCTAACGATTCAAGTAGCCATTTCATAATGTATTGACCTCCACATCGTCGTTGAAACCGACCGACTCGACCGCAGATACCAGCTCCGTTCTCCTATTCCCCAGCTTTCAATACTTCCCTCGGATCGAGAATACATCCCCCGCAATGGAGGCGCTAGTCAAGGGATATCTGCTCCCGACAACGCTCCACAAACACCATGACGTCTTGTCTCCGGAACAGAAAGCTGGCCTGACCAGGGACGAAAGCTTTCGGTCCGAGCTCGATGTCAAGCCCGTGCAGGACGTAACTGTCCTCATTTGCGGCCATGGAGCACGAGACAACAGATGTGGTGTCCTGGGACCTTTATTACAAGCTGAGTTCGAGGATAAGCTTGCGATGGCCGGCTTCGATGTGCGGCAAGATCCGCCGGGATCCGCTCCGGAGAATGGGCAGAGTAGCTCAAGGCCGGAGACGGCGCTTACAGCAAGAGTTGGTCTCATCAGTCATATTGGCGGGCATAAGTTCGCGGGCAATGTCATCATCTACATGCCGAACTCGAGCAGCAGTCATGGGCTGTCGGGCAAGGGGATTTGGTATGGACGGGTCGAGCCAAAGCACGTGGAGGGGATCATTAAAGAAACCATCCAAGAAGGAAGAGTGATCAAAGAACTGTTCCGGGGTGGAATAGGGCGGCATAGTGAGCCGCTGAGATTATAGCATGACGATAGAGCCTTGTACAAATAGATGTAGAGAGTCATGCAGCGAGGATAGCAACTTGACGCCACTCCATCAATAATTCCACCCTTAATCCATCTTGTATTAGATATTCAATATCTACTGTTCAATACGCCCCAGAACTTTTTTACCATTCTCTCTCCATAGCAATGATATGGCACGTTCGCATTTTCTTCGGAGTTTACGTCCAAGCTCCGAGCCGTATCAACTTCCCCAGTTCTGCGGATTCTTCCCGAACATCTCTTCCTCCGTTTAAGTGAAATATTTCGACGCCATCCATGAATCCATCGAAGCTGCGGAGTCTACGACCCACCATTGGAGCAATCGCATGCTTCGGCGGCGCAGCTTTCTTCGGAACATGGTACAGACGATCATTCGCAGATCGTAGCACCGCGAGTCGAACCTTCGATCCGGACTACTTCTCACAATTCACCCTCGAGTCAAAGCAGCCCGTTTCCTCTACAAGCGCCATATTCACCCTACGCCAGCACATCCCCGGCAAAGACGAGGCCGATAAGCTTCAAGCTTTCAACGAACGTTTCTGGAGAACGCTTTGGAGCGTGCAGATTAAGCAGCCCCAACTTCAAATCGGGAGGGATTACACGCCGCTACCCCCTTTACTCGACGATGATGGCTCTACGAACCATTCCAACTCGATCAAGCTCCGTCTATACGTCCGCGCGTATAACCCTGGAGAAATGTCCTCCTACATCCACCGCCTACCAATAGCTGGAAAGCTAGACCTCCGAGGACCGCATAATGAACTCGCTGTGGATGGCGATATAGAAGAGGTTGTCTTTCTTGCTGGAGGGACGGGGATTGCTCCAGCTATGCAAATGGCATACGCGCTGTCGCAGTATCCAAATGCTCGCATGTCCATTTTGTGGGCATGTAGGCAACGCGAAGATTGCGCTGGTGGAGAGGGCAGTGTAGTACCCCCCTCGAAGTCGTGGAAAGATCGACTATCTGGATCGAAGCAAATCCCTGTTGCGATTTCCGCTGGCCCCAAGAGCCCGATTGTCGAGGAGCTCGAAGGGTTACAGAAACGCTGGAACGATGGCTCCGATTCAGCGGGTGGGCGACTACGGATACAGTACTTTGTGGACGAAGAGGGGACGTTCATCAACTACAAGGAGGTCATGACGCTAGCTAAGCCCAGCGCACCTGCAAGTCCTTCTTCTCGTGGGAAGAAGGTCCTGTTTGTCTCCGGCCCTGATGGTTTCATCAACTATTGGGCTGGTCCGAAGGTATGGCGTGATGGCCAAGAACAGCAAGGACGGTTAGGTGGAGTCCTCGCCCGCCTAAATCTACGGGACTGGACCGTATGGAAGCTATAGACGTCGAATGTGCAGTGACAGGAATTTATGCAGCGTTTGATGCTCTGCTGGATTCCGCTGCTGCCCTCTATCTCGGAGACGTTGTTCCCGGCGCTTTGGAGATCCCCCGATGCCCACGATCATGCCGCTCAGACGCTGCTGGAGAGAAATAAAGATGAAGAACACGCTCGTGTGGCAGACCCTCAACTTCTTCGCGCTCGCGTCCATGAGGATGTGTCTCGTCTCCCGGTTCGGAGACCACGTCCGCAATGATGGCTGTCTCGGAGGTCGCAGGAAAGCCGAAAGGCCTTTGCAGGACGCGATACTCGCGTGATTTTGTCAATCTAACCGCTCCCCCAAAGGGTTCCAGGCCTATCATCCGAGCTAAGCCTTTCCGATCTTTCAGCAAAGCGCCAAAACAAGTCTACGTAGGCAGAAGAACGATTCACAGGACGCACAACCTAGTATCTGCCATCGTGCAGTCGAATTGCTGCTGTTCTGTTAATCTTTATCGGCCACGCTATTCATCTCATGGAGATTTTGGAATCGGTGCCATGCCGAGCAGGAAAGGTTTCCTGGTCGAATATTTTGAGAGCAGTATCTATCCAGCAACTCTTCTACGATACTGGCGGTCTCTCCCTGGCAATGACTGAGTGTGGGACACGGGGACTATGGGGAGAGTTTGGAACCGTTGCACAATCATGCAACTATCTTCCCATTTCGTCTTTTGACCTTGACGAGTCGCGTTGGTAGTTCGTGATGGCTCGACTGGGGACAGCCCTTTGGTGGTGCTGGAGACATGTCGAAAGCCATTGTCGAGCCTGCTCAAAATTCTTTCCCCCGATTCTAGTCGTCGATGGGCGATTGTTCGCGACGTAAGCCCCGAAATCTATACTGGAATTAGCGAATGCGTTTCTGTACAAGGTTGTATGGCATTTACATGCGCTTAACAGTAAACGAAACCCCCCCCAAGCTGTCACTGGCGAATCCTTCTCTAAACGAGAACCAGACAATGATTTTCGGGGTTTGTGTATATAATAAAGAGCCACCCAACTTTGATTTCAAACACTTAATTAGCAGTCGCCACCCGTGCTATTCATAGAGTATAGGGACATTTATCCATAACGGTGGTGAGGGGGGAGGTTAATGAAATCTTAAGAAAATATCAGAAAGCGAATTCCATGATTGAAACTCTTCCAGACAGGTACCCAAACCCAACAATGCCCCCATAAATAGCAACGCAGTATGGCCGATGCTCGGGTGGAAGCCAAAGAACCCGGTCAGTATAACGACAACTCACCCATTGGTCCTCAACGAAGATGAAGGGTCGATCCTGTGGTTGGGAAACAGCTGTCCCATCAGAGATAGATAATGAAAGATTGAACGAACCAACATTGGCCTGGGGAGAGGTGCCGTCCGGCGAGAAGGCTACGGCCCAGATCACGTCCGCATGGCCCTCGGGCGTCTGCAGCAGCGCGCCCATCCGGCGTCCCACAGCTTGGCTGTGCTGTCGCTCGAGTCCGACGCCAGTGTCTTGCCGTCCGGTGAGAAGGCCATAGTCCAGACCCCGCCTGTATGGCCCTCGAGCGTCTGCAGCACGGCATTCCACTTCTCCACTACCCTTGGCAACCTTCGTATCCATCTAGGTATGCATTGTTTAAACTTCTCCTTTATTATGCTCTTCGCCGGTGCGAAGGCGAGGGCACTGCAGTACGTCTGAAGGGGAGCCTGCTCGATAGCTGGCCGGTTATAGAGGACGAACCGCTTCGTATCATCGATGAAATCCGAAAGACCAGGACAGTTCACTTGACTAACCGAATTGTTAGCGTAAACTTTCGCTGCGCTGGAGGAGTACTGACCGAAGCAAATGACTCTAAAGATGCGATAGCATAGACTCCTTCCGAAATCTTCCCCATCCATCCAAGGGCCTCTAGCCAGTGGAGCAGGTGCTCCTGTATGAAACGGTGTACTTGGACTTCGAGATGAGCACCGCTCCTCCGAAGATGCTGTACCCAATAAAGACATGCATACGGAACATATGGAAGAAGGTGATTCTCCACATGACAGGTTTCAACGTCAGCCACAAGTGCTCCTGGCGGGTCAATATCAAGAATATCTCGTTTGAGCGATTTAGATATGAGTTGTATACATTTTGTGGCTAGGGCCTGGTGCGCTTGCTTCTCGTCGACCCAAAAATCTCCGCATCTCGTCTTTTCGTAAAGGAAACCCCGGAATGAAGGATGATGAATACGGGGTGGACGGCTTTGCTCTTTAGGAATGTCGAGAATCGCGTGGAGATCAGCAAGTGTTTGATCTACTTTGTCTTGAGGGATCCTGAGTAGTTTGCTTAAAGACTGGGCAGAGAGCGGAGAGAATAGTCACAATGCTTCCAAGCAGGCTTCTCAGCTTAGATAATCGCTCTTCTACCTCTTCATCTGAATAGGCTGGAGATATACAGTGGCGAAGAACAGTAGTATAGATCTCGTTGAGATGCTTCTCCGGCGCATTAATTGCAGTGCTGCTATGGTTTAGGATTATGTTTAGTCTCTTTGCTGCAAAGCTTTCCCCTTCGCGGATGAAGCGGCATGCAGTGGCCGCCCAGATGAATAGCCCATTTGCACTGTGAACGAGTTGTTCAACGAGTTGCTCAACGTTCTGCTCGCCAGCCAGCCAGCATCAGGATAGTGCCTATGAGCAATACGTTCGAGCTCGTGCCGCAAGAATATGCGGATATCGTGATCGACAATCGACGACGATATTTTGTGGAGTACAAAATCCTGATGCACGGCATCTAGGATGGTCGAAGCTGTTGCGGATGGGAACCTCAGGCCGGCTGGTTAAGAATACTCGAAGCTGGACCGTCTCTAAGGATTGAGCCTCCGCTAATAGTTCTAGAATAGTCCGGATGTCATTCTCGTCCTCGCACTCATCAAGCGCGTCAACGATAAGAATATATCGGGACTGGTTGCTGCTGCCTGGCAGCTTCGATAGTGGGCCATAAATCAGATGCCGCCATTGTTTGTGGATATTGGGATGGTGGGGGATGGAGCCGCTAGCCATTATTGAACATCATCACCGTTGCATTCTGACTAGGTTGAGAGTTTAGGATATAGTTCTCATTTGCGCTCTCGGTCGCATAGATGTTGTAATAGACAAGCAGATGTTGAGTTGCTTGATTGAATGCTGAGTCTGTTGCGATGCTTACGAATAACTAATAAGTCCATACATACACCCTTGACTCCCGTAACAGCCTCAACGTACACCCCAAGTCCCCAACCATGCCTCCAGCAATCCAGCTACACCTGCATCACGTGAAGTAAGAATCCTACATTCGGATCGGCCTATTTACAAAGCGTACCAATCACTAAGACACTGCTACTGACTCAATAGAAAAGCCACTGGAGCGAGCAAGTGTTAACTAGGCACCGTTGGCAAGGGATTGATTGGCCGACTATTGATAGCGAATTTGGCACGAGAGCGAAACGCAAGGGAAAATAACCTGCAAAACGCTCTCTAGAAACCTGAGAAATTCCAGAACCTTTTCCCTACAGATTTACTTAAGCTGGGGACAATGACTTATGCGATCCATGCTGGCTTCAAATGGGGTTTTCAAGATCGAAGATTGTGGCATATCCGTATAATTCAAACAAGGCTCGACTCTGCCTGACTGGTCGTGATGCTCAGAGGAACTCATGTAGCGGCAGCATGCATGGATGTGTATCACACGAGGCTGAGCATAACTTGAATCATCGTCCACTCGGACAGTAGGATTGTAAACTGTGACTTGATTCAGCTGCCCGGAAGAGGATCAAAGGCTTAATGGAGAATAATAGATGGCTGACGTCTGGCATAACATGAGGAATAACACAAGAATAACGATGCAAAGGAACTTAAAGAAAGGCTAATAGGCGTATCAAATTCGATGGTTTAGACAACAATAGACCATTCAAATCTCTAAATGCATTTTGCATAAAACGAATGATGTTTAGAGCGAATTGGCATCGCTAGGCTAGCCATGTCATCAGGCTATCTAGAGTGCTAGGCCGATGCATCGTGGCAGGCTGAGCCACATAATTCTAGAACGCCAAATGAGAATAGATGGTTCGTCGAGGCGAAACCAATGCCATAAACAGTGTATGTAAGTAGATTGCGCATCGAGGAGATGGCAAGTTTGGGACTTCATCGGAGCGGATGTGGTCTACCCTTGTTAGACCTGAAATTGCGATGGATCATCGCCTTACCCATCAATCTCATCTCGGGAATCGGTACGGATATGGAGCAAGTTCCACACCGGGGAGATTCAATTCAGGGAAGCTCCAGGGTCTTCTGTATCTTCTCCTTGCTCCTAGTCATTACCACCCTCCTCTTCGTCGTCGGTGCAGGTCGTTGATCGATCATGTTTCCATCGTCCACGCGACCATGCGTGATGAGGGATCACATGGTATCATTATTATGCTTTGATTAACCTCTCAAACCGGAGATCCAGGCACCGGGGCGCTAACTGATACGTTTGAAACGGGGCTGAGCTGCTGAGGGAGATCATTGAGGGCCAGAGGTGCTAAACCCTGTCTCCACAGTCCATAGTCCCACAGTCCACGATCTTTGCCCGTCCTGTCTGCCCAATTCCCAATTTGCGCCACAGATTTGAGATTTGCCATGCGGCCCTTGTCGTTGGTCGACTGGGTTGCTGCGAGAAATCTTGCGTTGTTACGTGTGTAATTAGTTGGCAGGATATTGGCGTGTCAGGGATCGTAGAGTGGACTGTTCACCTTCTCACTCCTTGGCAACAACAGCAAACCTGATTCCTACCTGAATCTTGTTGCTTCGAGAAGGGGAGCCTTTGCTTCTCTCACACATGTTACAGCCGTTGCCCAATCCTCTCGCTCTGTGCTATTCACATTTCAGTCCAATCATTTGCATTCGGATCCTCTGACGCCCATTGTGACTTTGTGAGCCTCCTTGCTTACGTCGTCGGCCCATTCTGCTCCTCTCACTCCGCCATCTGCATCGCGATCCATCGGCATCGACACCTCACCTCACATCACATTCGACCTCGCATTCGACCTTTCATTTGACTTGCAACGACAATCAATCAATAGAAGCGCCTACGATAACTCCATATCCCGACCAATTTTCCAGCGAATCTGTCAATTAGCGAGTCGAATTGAAGCGCGAAGAAGCCATACGCCTGACGTCGATCGTGTAACAAACGAAATCCGATCCCAGCGAGATCTCCCAGCGCAGCTTCTCCGGCCTGGACAACCGTCGCACACTGCGTGGTCGGCAGGATGTCGAACTATGGGAAATGGTTTGACTTCTGTCGAGACTCGGGGAGTGCGAGAGCGACAATTCCAGGTGTGTATCCCATTGTTCTCTCAAAGCGGCTGTGTTTCACGTCACTGCAAGGCATTGTATGGACAAAATGCTAACATGTGTATGCGCAGTCTGTAATGTAAGAATACCGGGTCACGAATAATCAATGGGAGCGCGAATGCTGATAGATATAGCTCTTTAACGAATCGCCGACTCGAGGCGGTGACGGTTATGGCGGATGCGACCTAAACGGCATAACATTGAGCAACGACAATTATTTGGGAAACCTCGGTATGCGGAACCTCTCAGTACTTGCTCGATAACGGGCAATGCTGACAAGTCTATAGGATCGATATTGTTCTGCTTCGTTGCAATACTTGTCTCATTCTTTTTGCTATGGCGTTCACAAATGAAGAAGGCGGCAGTAGGCCGAAGGTGCGACGTCAAAGTGTTCACATGAAAGAGCCATATGTTGACAATCACCACAGAGAGATGCAAATGTTCCTCATTGGCTATATAATCGTTTCGATTTGCGAAATCTTCTCCGTCGGTTTCTTCCCGCTCGACGGGAAGGTTCGAATTGTACGGTTCCCCTAGTTACGATTTGGGTTATGGATTAGGAACGAAATAACTAACCTCTCAGGTCTTCTCCGCTTTACACATCGCCGCCGTGATCGCATCAGTCTGGATGCTGATGCTCAACGGGGTTGTCGGCTATCAGCTCCTGGAAGATGGCACGCCACTCTCCATGGGATTGACCATCGTCTCGGCGCTCATTCTCTTCGTCGGCACCGGATATATCGCGCTTGATACGGGCTACAGCTGGACGGGATACTGGGACGACACCCTGAATCCACCAAACCAAGCATACGCGCTGTACACGCTGTATCTGCTTGCACCACTGGTGTTCCTGGTCGTCTTTTTCGTGCTAGAAACCTTCCTGGTCCTACGAATACTTGGGGAGAGAAAACCAATGCGTACGTTGCCCTACATCCTTTACCCCTAACAGACGTGCTGATTTCCATTTTGCCAACAGTGTACCTTGGCGCTGCTGCCCTTCTTTTCGCCCTCAGCCAGATCTTCCAATTCGTCGTTAGCGTGCACATCTGCACCGGCAGCAAAGGTCGCATTAACGGCGGCATGTTCGAGTCCCTCTTCGTCTTGCTTTCCGTCGTCATGATCTGGGTGTTCTGGTCGAGTATCACGGAAGACGACTGGCCCATCCCAGCAGCATGATAAGTGCTAGCAGTGCATGCGGTTGCTTTGATTGGTTTTGCATTTACTCAACTTCAAGAAGTATAATGCGTAATGAGGGTGTTTTGGGTATTTGCGAGATGAAAGGGAATGGCAGAGCTTGGGTAGAGTGAGCCGCGTTGGATCATGCATGGGTCGCAAGTCCTATTCGCTTTTCTATACCATTGCCTCGAGTACCCTCAGGAATGGATGGTAAACGCTCAAGAGTTGAAGAGCGAGGCATGAAGTGAGCGAAGCAGCAAGCGAACGAAGTGAACATTTTGGGATTATTTAGCACGGCGTTACATTAACAGGCCTTTGATATCCTACGCTTCTGCCTGGTCGTTCGGCTTGTGGATGGGAGGAGAGAAGGGATTGAGAACTGGCCGTGGATGGAGAGACGGCCAGCTTAATTTAGTTGAATACATCGAAATGAAATACTTTAGACTACTAAGGAGACTTGTTCGAAGCGATTCCCGCAGGTAATTTGACTCCTACTGGTATGCAAGTGACTTCGATTTAGGGAATCCAAGATAGCTGATAAATTTGATATCACGTGATACTGATCTCAACCTCAACTCATACTGATAGAGACCAACGATCTTCCGATCAACTTCTTCATACATTGTACATTAAATCCTTAATACACAGATTCTCTGTTTCCGTCCATCCTCATTACCCCCACCTGAAGATCTCCCGTGTCCCTCACCCAAACTTGTAGCCCACCCCACACCCGTGTCCCTCCCTCCGCCCATCCATCCACCCTCCAATAATCCCCATCTCCGCCCCTGCCTCCCATCCACCATGGATTCCGACGCCGAATACGTCGCGTCCCCCCCCTCCGCCGCCTCCCTCGACGTCGACCACGACACCGAGTCCTCCGGCCACGAAGGCTTCTCCATCAACGCGACCGCCCACAACAAGCGCTCGCGACGCGAAAACGGCAAGGAGAAGCGGAGGGAGAAAAGAGGGGAGAAAGCGCCACAAGGGAAGTCGTGGGAGGGCGGGGTAAAGGGGAAGAATCGGGGGTTGAGGGAGATTGGGGGAAGGATTGGGGCCAGTGTGGAGGAGTTGGTGGAGGCGAGGAAGAGGGAGAGGTGGGTTTAAGTTTTCCTTATATTCTAAGTCTGTGTGGTTTGTATGGTTTGTGATTGCTGTGTCTTGCAAGCGATTTAGAGGCCTAATCCTGTTGGAGGACCTTATGGTATAGTTGGATAAGAAGAAAAAGGATGATGAATGGAGAGAGGTGATTGTGGCAGATTACCATGTGAATGTTGTCAGTCCTGCGGGTAGCAGCAGTGATATGCATTCTTTAGAATCTCTTCCATACGATATTGTCATGTTTATTTTGGCCATGATCACTTTCACTTGCGAATATCGTATTCAATATTGCCCCTCTCTATTCAAACCCCCTTTGACCTCCTGAACATCAACAAGTCTCCATTTCAGTCTTCAAACCTAAACATTACTCAAGCATGCGTTCATACGATTCCAAAGCTCATAGACACACCAGACTCCGACAAGATACCCAGCCCTTCCAACGCGGCATCATCCGGCATGTCGTCCTCATCCTCGACCTCAGCGCCGCCATGGCCGAAAAAGACATGCGACCCACTCGCTACCTCGTCACCCTCAAGCACGCAACCACCTACGTCCGCGAATTCTTCGAGCAAAACCCCATCAGTCAGCTTGCCGTGATGGTCATGCACGACGGCCTCTGCCACCTGATCTCCGATTTGTCCGGCAACCCCACTCACCACATCACCGCCATCCAATCGCTCCGAAATCCAGTCAACCCTCGCGAGAGCCCGCGCGAACCGAAGGGGAATCCGTCATTACAGAACGCGCTGGAGATGGCGCGGGCGCAGCTGTATCACACGCCGAGTCACGGCACGCGGGAGGTGATCATCATCCTCGGCGCGCTGCTATCCCTCGACCCCGGGGACATCCACAAGACCATCGCGGCGTGCGCGCGTGACCGCCTCCGCGTCTCCATCATCGGCATGTCCGGCCGCTTGAAAATTTGCCAGGAGATCTGCGAGCGGACGAATTCCGGGTCCGATGCGAGCTACAATGTTGCGCTGGACGAGCCGCACCTCCGCGACCTGCTGATGAGCACCACGACGCCGCCAGCGATCCGGTCAGGGGCGACGGAGGGAACGGCGGAGGATGGGGCGGCTGGCCCCGTGGGCGCGTCGCTACTGTGCATGGGGTTTCCGTCGAGGACCATCACGGATGCGCCGTCGTTGTGTGCGTGCCATGGGACGCTGTCGAGAGGCGGGTATACCTGCTCGAGGTGCAAAGCCAAGCTGTGCAGTTTGCCAGCGACGTGCCCGGCGTGCGGGCTGACATTGATCCTCTCGACGCATCTGGCGCGGAGTTATCACCACCTATTTCCTCTGCGCAACTGGATTGCCGTGACCTGGAAACGAGCGAGGGAGAAAGGGACCGTACAGTGCGCTGGTTGTTTGATTAAGTTCCCGACGATACCTATGGGCGCTGGGGTGGACGATGTTGGCGGTAGTAGGAGAGATAAAGGAAAGGGGAGAGAGGATGAGGTGATGGAGAATGGAGGGGAAAGTCAAGAAGAAAGAGAACGGGATCAGTTGAGCAAGGAATTGGGCGCGAGTGAGAGCTCGCGGTACGAGTGTGAGGCTTGTGAAGGCCACTTCTGCATTGACTGCGATATCTTCAGTCATGAGCAGATGCATAATTGCCCAGGTTGTCTGTCAAAGCCCGCATTTTCAACGGTAATGGAAGAGGACGGAAACGAATTGGCGAATGGGACAGCCAATGGGATGAATGGACTTAACGGTGCCTCATAGCTCAGGCTGGGCGAGGAATCCTTATCTGCTGGCTAAACTTGGCCAGAGTTGGGCGCTACAGGTCGGGTAAAAGGCCATAAAGCAAGCGATTTACGTATCCGCATGGCGTTGGAACCATTGGAACATTAGGCTCTAGCATGGGAGTCTAGGAAACGGCCCTATAGAACAGGGTCAGGATAACTTTAGTCTAGGAATACTGAAGTCAAACCCAACACCGAGTATGCAATAGTACTAGTATTCATGAATAATGCCAACATGGAATGAACCCTTCTCCCCCTTTTCAGACCAAATTCAACTCATCGAAAGTTCCCACAACATCCAACAGCGCCGCCATGTCCTGCTCCGGGTTCCCCGGCCTCTGAACAAGCACGGATTGCATATCCGCTAACTTGGCCGCGAGGACCTCTATCATCTAGTCAGTACTCTGCTGCGTTCGCCATGCAATCGACCAGCTTACCTTTGTCACTATCACTCAAAAACAGAATGCTCTCGGGCTTCTTCCCCAGCGCTGCCGCAATCTTCACATAGCTCACCTGCTCCGCCTTCATCCCGGCATTCTGCGTATCGAAGTAATTTTGGTCGAAGTACCCTTCGTAATCCTTCACCGTATCCGGCCCTGGATTTTCTGGATCCTCGACATGCTGGAACAGCAGCCGTTGCGCCTGTACGCTCCCACTCGAATAGATCGCAAGCGTTTTGCCGTTCGCGGCCCAGCGATCAAAAGCGGGTTTGACGTCGGGGAACAGTCGAGCTCTCAGCACGCCGTCTCGGTAGCCTTGGCGCCAGACATGGCCTTGTAGTTGCTTGAGGCCGGGGTGCTTGATGTCCTTTTCGGTGAGATCATGCAGGTGGGTATAGAGATCTGCTGGACTGCGGCGGACCTCAGGGGGGAAGAGAGCGATGGGCTCGACGAGCGCGGGAATGGGTTTCTTGAAGTGCTGGTCGAGGAGCTTGGGAAGTCCTCGGAGAGCGTAGGGGTACTGGCGATGGTCAGTAGGGTGAAAGGAGAGGAGTAAGGGGACATACTAGCTCTTTTTTGACAAAGTCAATGGGAAGGATGGTGCCCTCTGTACATTGGTTCAAAAGAAGTCAGTTTGGTGTTATCGAAGAAAATTATATGACGATGAAGATCAATAATCGTATCATTAAACCCCAATATTCCATGCTCTTGAATTCGTCTGGGGCAATACAATATACTCTCGCTACTTTGGTGAAGGTCGATTATTGTACGCCTCGATCCAATATCAAATTCGTGATCTGATGCAGCGCTGCACTCACCGATATCGAGCAACACCACTTCCACTCCCTCAATCTTCATTTTCTCGCTCCTTGTCTATTGATCCGTAATCGATACTCACGATCCTATCAAGACTAGCGCCAACTGCGAACCCCGAACGTCCAGGTCAACCCTCAAAGTCTACTCCACCACTCTACCGGCTTCGACCGCCGTCTCGTGATTGCGGATAACCCACACGACCAATGCAATGCACGCTCGACGACTCTTCTGCCCCTATTGTCTGCAGCAGATGTTGGCTGCTATCCCAGGCGGTTGAATAGATTGGTACAAGGGTCCTTGCTCGTCCGCATCGATGGTTTTTGGCAGACGTCAGAACGGTGGTCTATCTTATCGGCGAAGCGCCAGGGTCCGATATTACACGGGCTGACGGGGTTTTGAAAATCCTGGGACAACGGCTGGGCGAAAGCGGCGGGATGTGAAACGCAATTTGGGAGATTTGGGATAGATTTGATGGGATTGGGATACGGTAATGTTTGATGGTGGGGTATTGGTGATGGTGATGTTGCGGTTCAGTGACGTGCTTTGTGCTCGATGTTCGTAAGTTTGCCATACCCGTATTCTATCTATTTCACTACGTGCATGATAGTTCTCTATCAGAGATGCCTGTGCTCCAACAGAACGGTCATATATTTCTTGTGCAGCTAATATCTCATTGTCGAACGACTAATCTTCGCTTATTCCCTTCACGTATCGTGTAGATGGCGTTTTTAGATCCTAGCAATCATTGAACCATTTCACGATGAATTGGAATCGCATACCTCCACCAAGAATACTTCCTCCGAGCGGTGAGAAAGCCACTGGACGATCTATCGACCGTCTCTCTCCATCTTCACCTCCACTTTGGAAGTAATTGCATCCACCCATCCTCAACAGAACCGTGCCGCAGAGCCATCTCACCTCGCCAAACATTCCGGTCTCTCAACGTCAAAATTCTTCAACATTTCATCTCGGACGTCAATCTCTGAACCTCAAGTCCGATTAGCAGTCCAATGAAAACCCAAGCCGTCAACGTATGGAAGCCATAATATGCAGCTAATGAGACCAGATGGCGGTGAAAGCGACGCTAACGATGCTCGAACTGGTGGAGCGGATCTGATTGATGAGATGGATGCAATATGCCAGATCATCACTTTGCATGTGCGTGAGTGCATGATGACATGGAGGAGGTATTCGAAATTGAATGAACTACCGGGGATAATTGACGGATCCAGATGAAGGATGGACTGAGCTGATTGTCCCGGACGGGACGATGGGGATGCCCAATCCAAGCAGGAAGTTTGAGAAAGTATTTCAACCCTCGTGCTAACAGACGATAAGCATCTCTTAACGATCTCGATCTTGTTTCTAGGTCTAGCCTTCGTTAAGCGTCTGCACTTTCCATCCTGTGTGGCAAAGCCCTCGATATCGAAGCGCAGCAACATCGAATAAACCAGGTCAATTGTGTATATTCGCCGCCACCAACCCTATATCTTCATGCTTCTAACAGTTTCGCACTCTCCTCTCTCAGCCTACCTCCCGACTTTACTATGTACATAGTGCTGTACGCACTACGCGGTATGCAAATTCTCCACACCATTTCTCCACCCTCATCTAATTAGGTCCGTAAGGCCTCTATACGCAGGCCACTACTGCACCTCTGCATTCTACCTGCACCTGCATATCCTCCGTCCCATCCACCCACCACTTGGAGCTCCAGGGCCCAGTTTCGCCCGTCCTCCGCTGCATATCTGCCCTCCTCTCTTACAGGCGTCATGCAGCCGCTCCTAGGTGCATAACCAGCAACGCCCGGAACCAACGAGGTTCGCAAATGGATGGGCTCCAAGAGCAGCCGAAATGGAACCACCAATGCGGATAAGAGAAATAGAAAAATTTGCTGCTTGTGAGATGGGGGATGTGGTCACCAGAACCAGGAGATCGTCGATAGGGTCGGATTATTGACTCGTGAGACTTATCGTGAGATTCGCTAACACAGTAGAGACCCTATGGGATTAATTAGAATGGCCAATTTGTTGAGCTGTTCAACGTCCTATAACGCTAATATATGTCCCTCAGCGTAGTCGCCAATGAGGACGAGACAGGTATTGTACTATGTAAGTCTTTACTATGTATGGAGAATCTTTCCTCAACCGCGTTTGCGAGTGTCTCGAGATGAAACTCCCAGGCAAACTTTGCGCTGCGCGAGGATTCGATTGTATTTCTGCATTTCACTATCCGATATCTGGATCGCGATCGAATCCCCTGTATTACTTCGCAAGATGACGCTACTCCAGTCTACCCGTCTCGCAAATGGCAAAATCGAAGATTCCATGACGAAAACACGATTCTGTGAATTGTTTTCTTTCAACCTCGAACATGGGCGACCAGACTCCATTTCTAATTTTCTACCCCAGAAAACTGTCCCCACTCTGAACGCACACGCACAGCATCGCTGCGCTCCCTCCCGCTGAACCCGCGGGCTAGATCCCAGCACCAGTCTCCGCGTCACTTGACCGTTTCTAACTCGCTTTTTCTGCCAAGCGTGGTCGAGACGAGGCAGGCCGCAGGACCTTCAAATTCTCCTAATTTCCATATCGGAATGCATGACACAACATCTTGAGCGTACCAAGGGCCCTGTCATGAATTGCAAAGAACGCCAATACCTGAATGACAAGAATTAGGATGCAGCATCTGACCCACGCCCCGACCCAGGAAAGGTGGTTATCCATGAGCGACGGAGCAGTATTGGAAAAGGTCATGCGGAGAAGCCCCTGAGTTAGTGGACGCCACGGACAGGAGCGTAGTGACTTTGTGGGGTGTCGCCGATCCACCCCGTTCTGATGATCGTGACTTGGGAACGTTAAGCGATGAGAGTTCAGGGTGGACTCAGGAGCACGTTGACAGAAGTCAAATAATTCCGAAGAGTCGATCACTGACTGGAAACCAACACAACAGCACATATGGGAGCAATAGTTTTATTGATCCATCCAAATTCTAAGACATGATGAGAATACACGACCTGAATCCTCAAACCTGCGAATCGCCAACCCCGGCGCCATGAACGCTTGGCCTAAGCGGGCTGCCGACCGGCCGCTTGCGGCATAGTCAAGTCCACGGAGGCACCGATGGCGCAAGTCGACAGCAAGTCAGCAACAGTGCTTTCCTGGCCATTGCTCGATGACGATGTCTTCTATTCTTAACCGCCCATTCTCTGGATATCCAAAATGTGGCACGGTTAGTCGAGGTCAAGCAATTAACTGCGCTGTGGAAGGCGGCTATGCATGTCCTGCTGGGACGGGAATATGCGGGGGGAGCTTGGAAGGAAGTAATACGAAGTCAGCCTCCGCGTTACGCTGCGGCACGGATACATACATTGTGAATCCTTCAAAGTCCAAAGCCCTCAATTCTCCCATATCGTCTTGTTAGCTACTACAACGACGCGACTTTCTCAGACTGCTTCGATGGCGGGGGGTATTGCAGAGGAAAATCGTCAAGTCATACAGTGTAGTCCGTAGCTGACAGCTGTACTCCAACGGGATTTTATGAATCCAGGATCGAGACGTTCAGTCGCGCTCAGTCTATCTCCTACCTCCAATAGCCACAACGAATACTCCATAAACATCAATCAGATCCTCAGCAGTCTACAAGAACTAGGGAGCATAACAATCAGGAATCAGGATACCTTACCTAGCCGCCTTGCCATGAGCACCCGTTCCCGTATTACCTACCACACGCCATCGATCCTGTCCCCTCCTCCCCGTCCAGTCTCCCCCACTGCCCGCTCGCGTTCTCACATCACGAAAGGTATACCAAACCGCGTCGGGTCCGTCGAGCGGCCTAGATCCCGGCCCACAATGCCGTGCGACGGAGCTGTGTCGAGGAGGGTCAGTGAAGAGAGGTTTAGAGGGGCTGGGTTGGGAGGACAGGGCGAGGTTGGAGTGGTACAGGTTTGTTAGGAGGAAAATGAAGGGGTACAGCAGGAGGGAGGGTTGGCGCGGTGATGCTACGGCGGGTATTCGCAGCATCGCTAGGCACTGCTTGTTATTGGCGTTAGTATTGAAGTCGGGAGGGTGCGGTTGGCGGCTGTTGGGAGATCATGCTCTGAATGATTGGAATTGAGATTTGAGAGGGGATGATAATTGATCGCTGATAAGAATCAAACTATCAAGGATTCACAACGATCCTGCTCACTGGGCTGATATCCAAGTCGTACGGATTGCCATCAAGGCCAAGCTCTCAACGTTAATATCGCCTTGCTAATCGGGCCCTGACGACACGAAAGTTCCTTATCCATGCCTACGCCCGTCATATCACAACCGCCTATTCCCATATTGCTCACTATCCATCTCATATCTGCTGCCAACCTGGCTCCCGAACGCTTCCCGCCGTCAATTAACATGAAGCAGCTGGGATGCTTCCCGCTGGGCTGGTCGGGAATAGGGGTGGGGGCGAATCGTTTCAGGATTTGTTACTCCCTACTACGGGATTCCCTCTACTGTGCATGTTGACTTTGTCTCGTGTTTGTGGTCAGGAGAGGATGGCTGGGTTGTTCTCGTTGGTACCCTAATAGCGGGGAGTTTCATGATAGTTGCGCTTATAGATGGAAAGGAGGGATGGAGAGAAGCGGGAGTTGGGTACGGGAATAGCAGTGGATTACTTGAGGGCGAGACATCTGTAAATGTTCATCGCAGCGGATAGTTTGAGAAGGACAATTGCCTCTCCTTATTCCAAAGCCATCGTCGAAGGCGAGACTCAAACCGACTCCTAAACATCCGATCCACCACGGTACTTCACGCATGTCTCAACTCCTAACTCCCAAAACCCCGTTTCCCAATTCCCCACAATCCGTTCTCGTATCCAACGCCCCAAACGCGGACAAGCGCCGTCTGAAACGCGCCCACGGAACCCGAAAGCCGAACCTGACGCACGCGACGATCGTTGCTGGCGAGGGACGAGCGGCACTTTCATGACGCAGCTAGGGCCCTGGATTCGCGGGGACGAGGAGGTAGGAGAGAGGTGATTCGCAGAGGGGAGAAGGGGACGGCATACATGGCGCTGCGGCGACGAAGGGGAGAGGGACACGTTGGTGGTGAAATGATGGGAGACGTGCGATAGGATAGGGTGGGTTGGTCGGGAGCGAGTTACGACCGTAATCCGCACAAGTGTCCCGATTCTGAGTTCTGACTAGCAGTACTTCTGGTACCTGAAGGAGTGGGCCCGTTCCACGGTGTCCTTTCGTCTTTGATACATTCACCTGACTCCGCTCCGTCCCAGACTCCCAGTCATCAAGTCATGGCGTTAGGATCTGAACACGTTGCATCTCTCACTCGAACGTCGGCAGTTCAGTTCCGTCCACCAAAACAATAAGCATTATTCCAGCAACTAAATATGTCTCAGGAGATGAATCCCTCGAGAAGGTTCTTTGCGCGGTCATCCACTCAGCACTGGCGTTCGATGGCGCTTCCGCAGCGGCCGCGTGATGGGCGCCTGTCATGCTGCCACTCTGCTCGAGACGGGGCAGGGTCGCAGGACACCCCTCATGACGACCTGTACGAACGATTGGAGCGAGGGGTGCTGGATAGTTGCGTCTGCTGTGTATTATTTAGAGAGAGGAGAACAGGCAACTGAAGCGGCTGCTGGTGCGGGAAATTGCACGACGTCAGCTGGTTGGATGACTTCGACTTGGGGAGATCCCTATTCCTGCTATTTGAGGGCAGCACTAGGATAAACAGGGTTAGTGTGAGTATGCACGGACTATTATTGATGCCGTTATTCCCGCTTTCGGAGGAACGCTAGATAGGATATGGAGGAGGTGTAACAATGTTGCCAAACACCGTTGGTGGATGGGACAACGCAGATTGGATTGAGAGTATTGAGGGAATGGGACAACAATGGAGAGCGGAGGCGTCATAGGACAATTCGCCATTCTTCCATGGCAATGACCGTTGAGGCTCCTCGCGATCCGAATTCCGACCGGTCCCCAAGGCTCCATGTGATGATCATGTGGTCTTTGAGCCCGCAACGTGCTTCTTTGTCCGAGTTCCGTGATGCGTTCTGATCTGTTCTTTTGAAAAGAGGGTCCAGTGATGACTGCACGGCCAAAATCGTCGTACGCAAATGAATGGGGGAATGCGGTAATTCTGGGGAGGTTGTCGTAATGGAATACCGGTACCTGACGTGAATGGGTGGTGGCAATTAGATGGTGTTAACAAGCATGTTTCTTTCACCATTATGCTTAATGTGGTATATTACCTATGACTCGTGGAGTTGGGGGGGGCGCAAACTGGCAAGATTACATTGTGATTGGCTGGGTTTTCATACAGGCTACTGCAGGCAGCTGCAGACACCCTTGTTGCTCGTTGTTTTGGGTGCGCTGAGGGTGTTTCTGGGCTGCCGGGCGCCTTGAATTCGATTGAACACTTGACTCCCCGACTCCCGGACTCCCGGCGCTCCAGTGGGTGGTGTGTTCTAGCAGCTTCTCTCGCAATCGCCGAGTCACTAAAACCCCCCTTAATCCGCGAACTACACCGCCCGCCATCGTTGCGAATTATTGATTCTTTACACCATTCACAACGCAGCGATCTTGCACCTGGAGTCACTGGACCCTCGAGCCATTGTTGCTAAGCTGCTTGAATCCCTCCGCCCTCCCCTGCTTTTCAACTCTTTCACTCTTCCACCCTCTTCTGGTGTCGCCTTTCAATTCCCATCCGATTCTTGACCTTCTCCCTCCCCCTCAATCCCTGCTGCGTTCACCCAATCTGCGTGTTGTTGCTCTTCACCGTCTTCTTCCCGCTGCCGCCCCTCCATCGTCCATCCCCCATCTCGACTCTCTCCAAACACCTGCAATCTCCCATATCTTCATCCCACCACCCACCTTAAGCTCCCATCTCGTATCTACTCCTAATCTTCATCCTCCCCTCTTCTTCACATCTCATGTCATAATCCTACCTACCTACTCATTTCTCTCACATCTATCTTCGTTCCTTCTTCCCATCCATTCGCATTCGTGTCGTCCACTCCTTGATCTTGAAGCCTCTTGCTATCGGTTGCTGTCATCACTCCTTCCAGGCTACCTAATTCCTGACTCAATTGCCTCTCTCTTCCACGCAACCACTTCCGCCTTCACTGCCACCTGACGAGATTCTACGCCTCTCGACCAGCGTCGTTCTAGAATTCGTTGCCGAAGACCCAGTCAAGAGCTTAAGCTTCGAAGGCTTCCTTCATTCCTGACTCCAACGTCACCTCCTCCACAACATTCCACCACCTCGTTTCCCTGACGCAACTACCCCCCAGCAAGGCTCTCAACCTCAAGGCTTGTGACGACTGAACCATATCCCTCCACTCTTCCCTTCTCCTCCGACCTTCACACACACCTACCTACCGATCCGCCACCTATACTCCTTATCACTCTCGTTCCTCCGTGCCACGACCATCTCCGGACCAAGCAACGCAAGCAATCCATCGTCTGATCAGATCAACCGCATTGATGAGAAGACTGCTTTGATCCGAAAGCGAAAGCCATCGACGACGACGTTGCTTCGTCTGTCCGATTAGCTCGTCCGTTTCAGTTCTTCCCGGGTCCCTTGCATCCCATTGCATCATCAATTTGGACGACCTATTGTTGCTCAGACCATCCATCCTATCACCACTCCAAGATCACTATTGATCTCATCCGGCTGTAACCTCCATTGATGATTCACCGGTCAAGCTCTCCAGCGTCGAAACATTGAACGGACACGGCATCGTGATCTCAGTCCGATAGCTCCAGCTCCTTCACGAACCGCCACGCCCGCGTCACCCGACGTTTATCACGACCATTTCCTCTGTCCCATTACGCACGACCGTCCCGACCGACCAGATCTGTCCTTTCACGATTTCTCTTCACTTCTGCCGCTCGTTCAAGTGGCCCTGTGGATATCCCGGGCGATATTCATACCGAACTTAATCTTGTTACCAATGAGAACGACCACAGTCTTTACTCTTTCTTGTGTTTAATACCTCTCGATCATCTCACTCTCACGAACCACGATTAGCGATATACCACTCTCCTCTTTCCGACTCTGTATAGTTTGTCCAGTCTTGAGCGAGTCTCGATACCTGATACCTGGATTCCTGGCGTTTTCCTATCCTGTTGCCTTCCGTTGGTCGAGTTACGACCCCCGCCTTTCACATTTCTGTCTTTGGAGAAAAGGACTCAAAAAGACTCGGTGGCCTTGATCTGCCTTTCTGCAAGATTGTCGTTTGCTACTATAACAGCGTTCCGTGGGCTTCATTTCTTTCGAGGTTTCGATCGGTTGGTGTTCTTTGACGGTTGGAAATTTCCCGGTGGTTCTTGATCGTTCCGTTCGCTCGTCACCAAGCATTCGTCGTTGACTCCGTCTTCGACGTGTTCGGTTACGGCACTCACCGTCGTTTTCTTCTCCAGAACTAGTCCATGGATTGCATGCGGAACGATTTCGAGGAGGGTGTCTTGCTCGATGGACGATATCGGACCATCGCACCTCTCAACCATGGCTCGTTTGGCATGGTCTTCAAAGCCAGGGATACGTTCACCGGTGACTTCGTAGCACTCAAGTGTCTCACGAAGCCATCGGCGGCGATCACGTGTCCTTCGGCCATTTCTGTGGATGATCGCTCCGAGGAACAGGCGATCCATCGTCGCATCGGTCACCACCGCAACATTGTCAATCTCCTACACTCGTTCGAGACCACGAATCACACCTACTTGGTTTTGGAGTATTGCACGAATGGCGACCTCTACGAAGCCATTCGCGTCGGCCGCGGACCCCTCGAAACGGAGCATGTCCGCGAATTCATGCTGGAACTCATCCGCGCCGTCGAGTTTATGCACGACAAGGATATCTACCACCGCGACATCAAGCCGGAGAACATTTTCCTTTCCCAGAACGGTTCCATGAAGCTTGGTGACTTTGGTTTGGCAACGTCCGACTCCCCGAGCTTCGAAGCAGCGGTCGGCAGCGATCGATACATGGCTCCCGAACAGTACGATCCATCACCCAGTGGCTATGATCCCGCCAAAGCCGACGTTTGGGCCATCGGTATCTGTCTCCTGAACGTCCTTTTCTCTCGGAACCCATTCGCCACGCCGACGATCTCGGATCCGCTTTTTGCCGACTTTGCGGGAGATCGACAGAACCTCTTCGACGTGTTCCCGAACATGTCACAAGACACCTTCGAGGTACTGATGCATTGTCTTGCACTCGATCCCGCCAGGCGCTCCTTGGCCAAGGTCAAGACCGCCCTCAAGCGCGTCGTCAGTTTCACCACCGAGAACGAGATGTTCGACGAATTCTGCACCGACGAGGTCACCTCCCCTGTTCCTGCCAGTGCCAACCGCGAGCCCCTTCGGACTCCGTCCGTCACGTCTCCCCAGGTCACCAACGGCGCCTTCCCATGGGCCAAGGCTCTTGCCATGTCTCCACCGCAACCGGTTCGACGCCTCAGTGCCATTCCGGACAGCGAATATGCCTCGGAGGATCTCTTTGGCACGTCCCAGCGATCGGGAGAGACGAGCGAGGATTGGTTCAGTGTCAAGCCCGACAGCGCCTCGATTTCCAGCGCCGTCGACTCTGGTCTTGGTGTCTCGCTGCAGTCCGAAGCCAATGCTGTCTCCATTGCACGTAGCAGGCCGATGAGGGTTCCCATCTCCGGATCACTACCAGCACCCGGACCCAACTTCTCGAGCATCTACGGCGGCAAAGGGCAGATCTTTTCCAAGAGCTGGTCCGATCTGTACGATGAAGAAAATGACGAGAACGAGAACAACGATGCCATCCACCACCAACAGGAGAACCAAAGCCAAGACCACCTCCCGTTCCCGGCATCGGACCTGCAGCTCGCCCCAGCCAAGACCATCACCGCGCTCAAGTCTCACGAACTGGTCGATTCTTCCCCGTCATCCGGCCGCGACACCCCTCGTGCTTCTGCCCTTCAGGAACACCCCAACCCGGCCGCCACCAACATCGCCCGTGTCCGCACCCCCTCCCGCGCCCGCAACAACGCCGACAACGTCTCTGTCTCCGAGCACACCGGCTTCTTCTTCGAAGACTGCAACGTCACACCCACCCCTCACCACGCCAAACTTGCCGTCTACCCTGACTCCTCTTTCCCGACCCCACGCGCCACCCCTGCCAAGCCTAGCAGCGTGCCAACGATCCACACTCCTGTGCCTCATCATTACGCCTCCCCGCCGACGCCCGCCTCCCCACCCAAGTCCGGCCTCCTTGACAAATGGGCTGAGCTCGGCGATCGCCGCCGCGCGCATCCCGTCCGCGAGCGCGCAAAGAGCGTGACGTCAAAGTTCGCCGAGCTTAAGAGTAAGCGAGAGCCGCGCGAGAAAGAAAGCGGTGGGTTTACGGCGCGGGCGAGGGCATTGAGTTGGCGGCGAGCGACGGCCGGTGCGGAAGAGAAGGAAGAGGTGCCGGCGGTGCCGAGGACGCCGGGGTGGATCGAGAGGGAGCAGGCGAAGGAGTGGGCGATTAGTCGTGATTGGAGGAAGCATACTCCGGTTTCCGAGACTGCCGTTTTCGAGGATCACATTGGCAATGACAATGACAGTGCGGACCACCACGGTAAGGCGGAGGCCACCACATCCGGCGGACCGGGCGACAGCGTGTCACCTCCGAGCAACAGTACTGGATCCAGTTTCTTCAACTTCGGCGTCAAGCGTAACTTCGGCAGCTCCCTCGCCAGCGGGTTCGGCGGCCTCACTTCCTGGGCTCGCAACAGCGGTAGTGCGGTGAAAGAAGGGGATCTCCAACCCCCGCCAATTTCCCCCCTTAAATCTCCTCTTTTTCATTTCGACGCTGATCATCAGCATCCCGGGACGTCCACCGCCGACGGCTCCGGCGCCTCGACGCCGCGCCTGTCCGCGTCGTCGTCCGGGTGGGTGTGCAGAGACGAGTCATCGCGCGCGACCGCGCTGCAGTCGTCGTCGGCCTTGCACTGCGCGGTGCAGGCCGAGGCTGTGCATGCGGTGGGATCAGCGGCGACGACGTCGACGCCGCGGCGGAGCCTGGGTCGGAGTCGACTGCAGGAGCCGTGGGGTCGGTTGAGGGTTCTGCACTTGTAGTTTTCGCGGTTCGGTCGCCATGGCTACCTATCTTATCTATCTCTCGGGTTGGATTGGATGGGGAGTTGGATGGATGGACGGCGCAAAGCTCGTATCTGTGCCTTGGGTTTATCGAGTAGATTGGGTTGGGTTAGGTTGGTTGGTTCGTGGATGGGGAACAACAGACTGGATAGGATAGGGAGTGGTGGTAGTGATGGCGGTTTATTTTACATGTAGAATAGATTACCTATGCTGGTTATGCTAAGTACCCGGGCTGACTGCTGCGGAGGGAGATGGATTCAATGGCACAGATTTACCCACCATGATTCGTTCGTTTGGCTTGCGTGCTTGTGTTCGGTGTCGATGATGTCGACGTAGTGGTAAATGCTTTCGAAAGGTGAGTGTATGACGGGTTTGACTGATGAACGTCGCGAACTCATACAGATTGGCACTTGGAGTAGCCTGACCATGGCATGAGAAGCGGGCCTTGAGGAATTTCACTGAGCTGCACGCTGAAACAGAACTCCACCAGTCACTTGCTCAATTTTGATGCAGTCTCTCGTTCCTAGCCCTTCTATCCTAACACGCAGCTCCCACATGACTGTCTCCTTGATAACCCTCCATGCAATCCACCAGCCACGGTCCTAGGCCACAGGCCTGGGACCATAATGCTAGATCCCGAGGTCCGAGAGGTCTGGTGAGTTTCCCGGCGACCAGACGGCCATAACACGAACCCCGAACCGGAATCAAGTTGGGATTAGGGCACGTGATCAAGATCTCGTCGGCATTGTCCGATCTCCCTTCGCCTCGCAAATCCAGTCCGTCCAGCTGCGGCGCCTCTGATGGAGAAATTATTTCCGCTGGATCCTTGGTCGAAAGTGTCCTGATGGTAGGGGTCCTGATCATTGTTCACCTTGGGCGTGGAAGGCCTCGTGTTTACCGATCTTTCGTCACTGGTCTCGATGGAGCTTGAAGCTCTGGGGGACTCCTCCCGTCTTATATTGGCTTGGGATCGTGATGTCTGATCCTTTGAGAGACTTGTCAGTTATTAAATAGTTAAATTTCTCGTCAGTACTAACAAGAGAACCGATGGCCGTCCACTCTCTCGGACGTCTATCACCCTCTGCCGGCACTGGCTGTGAACCTGCTTCAGCGGGCGCCGCCTTGAAACATTCCCTCTCATTGCTAGAATCAGAGTCGTCATGATATCGGTTAAAGGGAGTTAAGAAGAAAGAGTCGTGTTGGAAAAGCTGTCTCTTGCAGAAGATAGAGATGGCTGTGGAGGATTATTGAGTGCGGTATGAAACAAGCATGAAGAGGGATAGTAGTTAACGACCGGAGGCAAATGATAAGGGGCATCAAAAACGGAGCTTCGACTACGCGAGGGGCGCCGGGGGGACTAATATTACGAAGAATGAGGTGGAAGAATCACACATATTAGGAGGGACTAGGGTTGGAATGGTGCCCGTGAATAATACGGCCCTCATTGGACATGAAAGGATACTCACAAACTCCCGCTCTCGGCTCAATAGCGTTATGGCATCATGAAGAACCAACGAGTTAAAAGGTCGACACCTATAAGTTGGAACATCACTGCTTTTTTCCCTTTGCGGACTTTTGCATAGGCTTCCGATTTCTGGCCTCCCACCGGCCCCATCCTGCATCTTGTAAGTCCTCGGTGAGAACGAGGTCTCGAAGCCTTGCCAGCCTGGCTATCGGCTGCTGCAACCCCCAGTCGACCCATCCTCGTGCTCGTAATATCGATGTTACTTGAAACCATGCGACGGCGCAAACGGAGCCCGCGACGAACCCGACGAGCACCTGCTTCGGCGTGTGGTAGCTCAGGTAGATCCGGCTGACCGCCACAGCTACAGCGCAGAGGAATGCGACGATCGAAAGCAGGAGCCGTTGGAGGAAAGTGGTGGGAACGTGAGAAGTTTCGGGACGCGGGTCGTGTCGGACGAGGAGGAAAAGCGCGAGGTAGATGGCGAAGAAACCGACGAATTGGGCGTGTGAGGAAGGCATGCCATAGCCTTTGCCAAACATTTCTATCCGAGGTCAGTTCAGCTTGGATATATCCCGGTGAAATCAAATAGGAACGTCAGAATCACCTACGCTTTGGCCGCTCTTCCTTGATATAGCGCTTCAAACACCAGTTGAACGCCTCACACGCCAACTGCCCGGTAAACATGAGTATGATCTCAGCTTCCCGCGCGCTCCATATTAGGGTGGCGTATACGACGCAGAGTCCTTGCGGGACAAGAGCGAGCCAGGCGCAGAGGTAGGAAAAGCGGTCATTAGGATTCTATAGGATAGCTGTTAATATGTGGGCAACTAAAGAAATGGAGCGGGGAGATTGGTACTGTACATAGTGGACGTGTGTCAAAGAAAAGGAGGCTACTGGCTCGATCTCCATGACGAAGAAAGGCTTAGAAAGGTACGAAATCTGTCTATTGTCGTGGCATGAAGTTGAGAGCGAACTTCAAGTCGGATTGGGATAGATGATGATTGATGAGGATACTTGGACGGAGTTATAGACATCTTGCAGGGGTTGAGCGCGGTACTTTAGCGTTCTGAGACTCGAACCCAACGGACGATGGTCACATCTTTACTACTGTACCTTGTTTTCTGTAACTTTCTCGAATTCCTATCTTTGGCCCTCTCTCAAGCATTGTACAGATTCATCGATCATTAAAATATTGCTGTGTCAAATAGACCGGATATGAATATTATGATATGGTGTGGCACGATCAATGGCATGAGACCGGTCCTTTTGCAGCGCTGAGAGCACCCGTGGATGTGAGGCAACAGATATCATTGCCATTTCTTATAAGACGACTTCTCTCGTTATTGAATCTTTCTTGGGATCCCCTATATCTCTTTCGATGCTTTCGCTGCAAACGACCCCTAGCCGCGATCTCCTCCGTTTTCTTAAAGACAGCCTATCGAGGTCTAGGTGACCTTACTGATCCAACCTTATCAACTCCGCTGTCTTCATAGCTTGAACGCCCTGACCGTCACCTCTGGAGCGAACGCCTAGAACGTCAGACCGTTGTCCCACATCGGAAGGTCGTTGTAGCCCGTCCATGCGAGCCAAATGAACTCGCCCGGCCCGAAGGTCGTTGATACGCGCCAACGCCCTTCTCTCGGCCGCGACATAGGCACTGACAAGCCTATCTGGCGTCTAGTTCATTAAAGAAGAAAGGGAAGAAAAAAGGCTCTGACAGGGTTCGATAGAATCCGACTCAGAGAAACAAGACTTAGACATATCGGCGGAGCATTCTTCGAGTAGGCGATATTCTCATCACGAGTCTCATACCATAAGCACCTCGGAGGCTAAGCCCCATCATCGCCCAGAGCAGCAAGGGAGGATTTGGGCTCGTCGCAATGATAATGACATGTAAATACAATATTCCTTCAGGAATAAACCTTGCCTTCACATGATTTTCGAGGATGAAATCGATTCACCACAGTCCCTGAAGCGGACTGGGGTGGAGCGCGGCGGTGTTGGATCTCTCTAAGCCACAGCTCACAAAGTCACCGAGTACCTTTTTTATTCGCAGTGATGACTCGTCTGATTGCATCCTCACTTAGGTCTCCAACACATGAGTCCGCTTCTAGGAATTCTGACTCGAAGGTCAGATCGTGGAGGTATAAATTTGCTGTAGCCTGGGGGTCCTATTCTCTGGCGCTGGCATTAATGATCAAGTTTGCATGCACTTTGGAAGAGTCTCGAACGGCGGCGACTCGGGTGGCGACTTCACCTCCGACTACTCATGATCTTTAAAGTCAGCGCACCCAAGGTTTTGATACTTCATTTGTTGAACCCATAGCGATGGCGGATCCAGCTGACGACGAACGATCCGAAGAACTTGAGTCTCTTTCCGCAATCTATCCCGAACTGACGAGAGATGATAACGATCTCTTCCACGCAACACTCGAGCTCCTAGTCGCCCCTAACCCCCATGTCTCCGTTCTTTTCCATCCTCAGGTTGTTCACAGTTCATTTTGTTCGTTAGACGAAATATTAGAGGACTTGAAGATTGATAATCCGAGCTCTATTGTACCATCTTCGGCCGAGGTTGTGCAACCCGAGTGGCAGGATCTCAAATATCTCCCGCCGCTGGCCCTGGACATCTCTCTTCCGTCGGAATATCCGACCTCTACACCGCCTGTCATCAAATTATCAACTTCACCCGATTATTTCCCTGCTTCATATCTGGAGAGTCTGGAGGAAGAATGCACGAAACTATGGGATGAGTACGCTCATACGGCCGTCCTGTTCGCGTACGTGGACTACCTGCAGCAAGCTGTCGAAGATGGGTTCACAGGAGTGTCCGGAAAGCAGGCGCTCAAAGTACCCTTGACGTACAAACCTCAGCTTTTGGACTTTGACAAGAGCACGAAGAGAAAGAAATTTGAGCGCGAGACCTTCAGTTGCGGCATCTGTCTCGAACCCAAGAAAGGGGTGAATTGCCATCGCCTAGCCACCTGCGGCCACGTTTTCTGTCGCGCATGTCTGCAAGACTTCTTTACCGCATCTATCACCCAAGGCGATGTCGCGAGCGTTAAATGTCCGGATCCTACCTGTGGAAGAGCCGATGGCGCCATTACCCACAGACGGGCGGCCCCTCTCAAACTGCGAGCCATCCCTCCCGGTGAACTCCTCCAAGTCCCCCTCGACCGCACCATAGTCCAACGATATGTGGACCTCAAACACAAAAAGAAACTCGAATCCGACCAAACCACCGTCTACTGCCCCCGCAAATGGTGCCAAGGCGCCGCCCGCTCCAAGAAATACCCCAAACCTACATCTCTTGACACCTACGTCGATTCCGACTCTGAACCTGAAGACTCACCCACTACGGAAGCCGAAGGCTCACCTACCACTAAACCCACTGAGAAGGCTGCCGACCCCTCCGCCGACCGCCTCTGCATCTGTGAGGACTGCTCATTTGCCTTCTGCCGCGTCTGCCTGAACGGTTGGCACGGCGACTTCGTGCGCTGCTGGCCGCGCACAGCCGCCGAGCTCACCGCAGAGGAATCCGCGTCGTACGACTTCATCCGGAAGAACACGTCGCCGTGCCCGACATGTTCGTCGCCGACGCAGAAGACGCATGGATGCAACCACATGTCGTGTCCGCAGTGTCGCACGCATTTCTGCTATCTCTGCTCCTCGTGGCTGGATGAGGGGAATCCGTATGAGCATTTCAATAATCCGAAGAAGGAGTGTTTCGAACGGTTGTGGGACTTGGAAGAGGGGGATAATGCGGATGGAGGGGTGGCGTTCGTGGGACAGAGAGGGTGGGAGGCTGCGGTGGAGATCGCGGAGCGTGAGGCGGAAGCGGCGGAGGCAGTGGGCAACCAGAACGGGGAAAACCAAGCAGGCGGAGATCGGCAGGACCGGGCACGGGATGGGGAACAGGAAGGCAGACAAGGCCAGCGCAGAGAGGAGCTCGGAAATGAAGAGAGGGCAGGGATACAGCACTTCCTCGAGATGGTCGAAAACGACGAGGAGGATGGCTGGGATAGTGATGAGCTTGGGGATGAGGAACGGTTCAACTTGGAATTCAGGTAGCGATGGGTTGTTGAACGTCAGTCAACTGCGTTCAACTACAATTCAAACTGGAACAATAGGAATACTGGGTCCATTGATCGTGAAGGTCCTTACTCGGGGGAAGCTAACCATTGTCTCGTGGAAGTTCCGGTGGCTCAGTGCTGAATATCGCCAGCAACTTGTCCACAGTATCCCTGATGACTGCTGTATGGGTATGTAGTGATGTCCGTGAAATATGATTTCGCTATGACGGTCAGAAAGATGATTGGCAGATACCGAGATCAGGCTTACCAAAGCAAAGACAGTACCCTTGTACACTTGATGATACAGCCCTTTATATTCATCTTCATCAAGTGCCTGCCGATCTCTCGTCCCATCGTCACATGCCGTAACATCACCACTCTTCCTCTTGGGCTTCTCATACCCATACATCCTCAACCCCGTCATCACCACTCTTGAGATCAACTCCTTATTCTTCCCCTCTAATACCCCCTCCTCCTCGGCGCCCGTCCTAGATCCCTTGCCCCGTTTCTGCGGCGACAGCAATGGAGTACTACACTGGCTCTGCGACCAACCGTGCGTATCCCCCTGCCCCGTCGCCTCCTTCTCCCACCCATCCAGCACCGATATCCGCCGCCGCTCGCTCACATTCGGGTGCGAACCCCCCCATTGGACAGCCTCGGTGATCGCCCGTCGCGCCTTGCGGTTCTGCTGCTTGGCGGAATCGAAGACGTCTTCGAGGTGTTTCCGCTTCCGAGACTCGAGGTCAGGCTGCGTGACGTCGGCGGCAAACGGAGGGAGGAACTGCGGGGTGAGATCGTCGTCAACGTCCGGAGTGGCGACTAGGGTTGGTGAGCCGGTGGTGGAGAGGGGTGGCGTGGTTGTGCCTGGAATGCGAGTGAGGAGGTCGGAGGAGTAGGCTTGGACGAAGACCGCGGGGTGAGAGGTGCCAGGTAGGCGGACACCGTAGAAGAGTAGTTCGGTAATGTGGAGGCCATTCCATGTTACGGGTGACGAGCCTTTTGGCCGGGTCAAGATCCCTAGGGGATATTGCGCGTGCTTATATGAGGAAACGCTCCATGCCAGTGATTCTTCCACATCATGCTCGGGGTCTGGGTGGCTTGGTGGACCAGATGTGGGATTTATTGCCGCATTGAACCAGCCTTGTGAGGTTTCTGAGCCACTGTGGACCCGGAGGCTTGGTCCAACGGCGAGATACAATGGTAGATAGGAGATATCGACTATCGCGACATATTCGAGGTCATTAGGGAGGGTAGAGTGGGGGGACGATAAAGCGGGATCGAGCACTACGCGTATATCTTCCAGACGCGTTAGTTAGGCGATAGATGCACGAAGGGGGTATTTAATACCTTCTATAAGCTCTCCGGCTGAGAGTGATATGTTTCCAACCCACTCATCCATCATGCTACTCTCGTGGGCGGAATGTTCGCTGTATAAAAAGGACTCTCACGCGTCTGATTCTTGGGTTGGCGTTGAACTCTTATACTGCCTGAGGCACCAATATTTCATCGTGACTCGACCTCCCATCGAGGTTCAAGATGGTCTTTACCTTTCTTGATTCAATGATCTCCAGGGCATACCAATGGAATGTCGAATCATTGATCGGATGTTCTTATACGGGGTTTCCTCTGAGACAGGACGAGTGTGCTCCATTGCAAGATCCGCCTTTGTTTTGTGCAAAGGCCCTCCTCCCTTGGCCAGCTTCCACTGAGTCTAAAAGCTCACGAATGACTAACTTGATGAATTGACATCGACCTCTCTACTAGACTAGTCAATCGCCGAACGGCCGTGTAATTATAGCTAGCAGATGAAGAGCGATGGCCAATATTGTTGTCCAACAGGAGGTCCTTGGGTCTGCGTTCATGTGGGTGTTTAAAACTGGTACAGAGTATTTTATATTACATATTGATTTTGCTCGAGCCGTCGCTCCTTATTATTTTGCACTGCTCTAATTCTACCATATGGCAGTTATAGCATTGATTCTGCGCGTTATTGTTATGCTTATCTTCTCATTAGTTACTTCTCTACTTCTC
Organism: Eremomyces bilateralis CBS 781.70; assembly: GCF_010015585.1. Taxonomy (NCBI): domain Eukaryota; kingdom Fungi; phylum Ascomycota; class Dothideomycetes; order Eremomycetales; family Eremomycetaceae; genus Eremomyces; species Eremomyces bilateralis. The sequence goes on along the minus strand of NW_022985086.1, from coordinate 7,039 downwards.
CATGGCTTCCTTCGGGAATGAGGCAGAATTGCCCAACTGGCTATTTTAGGGATAGAAGCACATCAAGACATAGTCTACGCCGTCCCTCTCGGCGATCTTCGGCAAGTTGTGTCAGAAAACATGAAAAGGATAGTTTGGTGGGTGGAATCCTGACACAAGAACATGGCGATCGGCGCGGGTTCGTTCGGTCCGAGGGGCTCTGGTTCTGAAGCCCCGCAAGTTCAACAGGGAGTCTGGGGGAGCTTATTCCCACGACAACTCCGCAATGAAAAAGTTATAAGATTCAAAGGCTGTTTTGCACTGGAGTGAATAATTTTTTGATCGTCTTGAGCGAGGATTTCTGTAATTGTCAGAAATATTAGGTTCCAACCTGCCAATTAAAGCGAAGCCATGGCTGCCGATTCCGCAAACCAAGCCCGGCACGACCTGGACGACGTCTCCCTTGCGAAATACCTGACGACCAAGATCCCGGGTATCGCATCGCCGGTTAAATCTACGAAGATTGGATATGGCCAGAGCAACCCGACATACTTTGTGGATGATGCTAGGTATAATTAGATACGCTGCTCGCTCCTTGCGCTGCTAACCCAAACACAGAGGCCAGCGATATATCCTGAGGAAGAAGCCGAGCGGCACGATCATTTCTCCTGTCGCACATCAGGTAGACCGCGAATTCCGGGTGTTGGAAGCTCTGGGGAAGGTTAAAGATTTCCCGGTTCCCAAGGTGTTCTGCCTGTGTATGGATGATTCAATCATCGGGACAGCGTTCTATGTGAGCGTACCCCTCAAAGAAGGCCTATAATCCGAACCTAACCTACTGGCAGGTCATGGAATTCGTCAAAGGAAGGATATTGACTGACGTCGACCTCACTGAACTCAGCTCGTCAGACCGAAGAAAAGCGTACGTCTCATCTTCTTCCCTTACTTGGAGTCTGGCTTACTCACCTTTCCAGCTGGTTCTCCCTTGTCGAAACCCTCGCCTGGCTACACAGCATTAACCCAGACGAGATCGGCCTCACCGGCTACGGCAAGACCACCGGATTCTACACCCGCCACTGTAACACCTTCTCCCGCATCGAAGCCCAGCAAGCCAAAGTTCGCGACATCAAGACCGGCCAACTCCTCGGCCGCGCCCACGAAAACTTCGACGAGATCGTTGATTACGTTCGCGCGAACGTGCCGACTGACCGGGCGTCGATCGTACATGGCGACTACAAGTTCGACAACGTCGTGCTGCACCCGACCGAGCCGCGGGTGATCGCGATCCTGGACTGGGAGCTGTCGACCATCGGACATCCGCTCATGGATGCGGTGTATGTGGTCAGCCCATACTGGCAGAAGATCAGCAAGGCGTTCGAGGAGGAAGGGTGGGCGGCGCACGGGTTCCCGGATCCGAACGAGTTGATAGATCGGTATACGCAGATCAACGGCTGGGACCCGCGGAAGGATAAGTGGGAGGTTGCGAAGATTTTCCACATGGTCCGGGTAAGTCTTTCTCTGATTGTGAGATGTGTATCGTTGAAATGAATTGACTGACGGTGGTATTCAGGGCGGAACGATTAGCCATGGTATCCAGGCGCGGACAGTCACCGGACAGGCGAGCAGCGATTTCTCGCACATCTACTATACCAGAACAAAGGAGTACTTTGACAATGCGCTGGCTAAAGTAAGGCAGTTGAAGGAGAACGAGAAGGGGGTTAGCAAGTTGTAGCTCAATCATCAGTAGAACAGATGCTATGTATTCTCTCTTGTTGAGGTTGAATCTGTCTAATTGGATTTGAACCGCGACCGCTACGTCATGCAGACCTCGGGGGCGAGGGACTAGAAGTGGAGGTTGAATTTTCGATGAAAGACTTCCGTTCGGTCGACGGAGTTCCATGCCAACGTATTATTATCAGTGCTGGATGTGAAACTTCGAATAACTAGACTATTCGGTGCAGGAGATAGTTCGGCAACGTACTACATCACGTGATTCTTGGCTGGGTCGGCCAACCATTACCTCAGCAAGCTCAGGCTATTTGTGGTCGTGCCAAGGCACCGGAGTGGGACTATACCTAATCGGTAAGTCACATGTGCTCCTCGAACAAATAGCTTACCTCAGCAAGCTCAGGCCATTGTGGTCGTGCCTGAGGCAACGAACCGCGCTATACCTAATTGGTATGGTCCTCGACCAAATAGCCTGAGGATTCTGTCATTGATTTTTGGCCTGAATCGAGATCGTTTGTATGAGAGCAATTTAATCACATCAACCTCGTTTTCCTCCACAACGAGCTATCGCACAGTAAAATTGACTCGTTCAATCGAATCCTCTATCGTTTCTTGATAACCCAGTGAATTTTGGACGATGTCAGATCGAACCTCCTCTCGGCGCAGCGTACGACTGAACCCAACGCCTCTAGAGAGCAGAGAACAGCCACGAACTACTGCTTCGACTGCCGATGTCCATCGTAGACGCGCCAGATCTCGAGTATGGACGTCAGAAAAGCGAGTGAACGACATATGCAAATACATGTCCCAAACACACCACTTGACGCTTGCCGAGTTCATCCGAGTGTATGTAACAACTCAAGGTGGTGACGGCTACGGAGATCGACCTGCGACGCGTGCCAAACGCCTTGTAGACGCGATATACACTCAACCAGAGGTGCTAGACGCAATACGACAACATCCTGCGTCTGGTGTGGGAGGAATTGTCACCGTGAAGGCACTAAGAAAAGAAATGAAAGCGCTGGAAGAAGCCGGAGGTATGTTTAGTGCCTACCAGGTCCACCGCGAACGAGAAAAGTCTCTACAGGCCAGTATTGGGCGGGAGGGGCGGTCTGAAGATGGCCAGTCTGAAGATGGCCAGAAACCAGAGGACTACGAGTGCATACTCGACGACTTGCGGTTCGGCTGGATGTATGAGCAAGTTAACACTCATGCTCCTCTTCTATGTGGACTGCTCGACGGTCTTATGGCGCCCAAGATAGAGAGGAAAGATCGACCACCACGAGATCCTTCTAAATTTAACCACAGGACTGCGATAATCACGTCGATCCTCTGCTATTCTCGGGCGTCGGAAGGGAGCAACAAGTTTCCCCGCGTATTTGGTGCCTTTCTACACTCCAATGGCGTGAAACGTCGGGTCCTCGACCTTTTTCACCAATTTGGGGTTTGTGAAGGCTACAAGGCAGTCCACAGACATCTTGAAACCGTGGCAGAACAAGCGAAGGCATCGTCACCGTCCCTCGGAATGGATTTCAACTAACCGTACGTAGGGGACGGTCCGTCGATACGGCCAGCTGCTGAACGCCTGTGTTGTCTACGATAATTTCGACTATCGAGAAGGTGTTAAGCACCAGCTCATTTCAAACCATGCAGAAATGCGCTCGGTAACAACGGGGAAAGTTTTCAGAGGCGCCGACATTCCTCCAGGTGGATTAAGGAAATCGATGCTACACCGTGAGACTCCACTTTCAATAGAGGACCTTTTCTACTCTCCCGGCGCCGCCATATACGACGAGACTGCCTCCAAGATTGACAGCTACTTCATAGCGGAGGCGATTCGGACAGCATATCCAAAATCGGTCAAATCTATCTTCTCTAATTCCGACATCCCATTCCCGGCTATGCCAACCGTCGAGTTACTTGAGCTTCGAAAGACAGATAGCAAGACGCTCGGTCCGATTCTCTTCAACGAAGGTACTCTAGATGGCTCCTACGAGGTTATAGAGAGCATCTACAAGCGCCAATTCCAACTAGATAGTAAAGAATTCGACAACCGTCTGTTCTTGGCGTTTGGCGATCAAAAAACCTCTTCACTCATCCGATCTATGCAGGCTGAGCAAGTCGACGCGTCTATATCGTATGATAGAAAAGACTGGCTGATAGGAGTCGCTGCTCTCTTTCACCTGCGCATGAATTTTCTATGGCTCATGCAAAAGACACATTACGGAAACATGGAGCAACAGGACGCTTCAACTCTCTATCACAACATCAACTTCTGGGGACGAAAGAATATTCCAGCGGACCGTGCAGCTTTTCAGGTTCTAGAAGAGCTGGTGCTTCACAGTTTCGACGCTCGAGTTATTGGACTACTTTATACTCGCCTCGAGCAGTACGGCATCGATACCTCCGATCAAGAGGAGGTTGACAAGGCAATTCAGAACATGAATACTAGAGGCTTCATGGACCTAGTGGAGGATGTTCGCAGATCCGCATTTGGGCCGGAAGCCTGGCGACCATCAAAGGAGAAGCATGCCAACAATACAGTCGATGAGGAGTTCCTCAGTCATGCTCGATACCTTCAACAAATGGTTGTGTACAAGACCTTGAAGTACGGCATCAAAAACGGAGATATAGGACTCATCGACCGAGTCATTGGTGTCTGTTGCTTTTACTTCGAGGGGACTGGACAATCAAACTACGCATTCGAAATGCTCTATCTAAAACGGCTCACCAGCACCAAAGCTTGTGATAAGGAGCTTCGGCGCGCAATACTCTCGAATAGCCTCGTTAATCCACATGGCTGTCGGGACACTTGGCAAGAAGTCGATCGTAGCCTTGAATATCTGAACCTGGAGCTGAAAAGAGAGCTTTGGGCCCGTCGAACGTCGACTTTCGGATTAGATGCACTGTTTAAGACTACCTCGTTAACAGCAGAATACACTGTTTTCCTACGCAAGACGATAGAGAAAGCATTTGCGCGGAAGGAAAGCTCCAAGCATTCCGTGCCCTCTCCAGTGGATGATATTCATATACTGGCATTTGAATTGGCGTGCGATTCGATTAAATTTTACAGAGGCGGTAGGAAAGCCAGACATCAAGCGCCGGACATACATACGATCGGGCTCGAAAGGGTGGCGACAAAGAAGCTAGAAATATTTAACGCCAAGGTCATGAGAGACGAAGATCAAATAATAGTGCCACCTTACGAGACAGGAGGAGCGACGGCTGATCTGGATCCCGATAACGACATGATGGCGATACTAGTATGTTTTGTTCTAGTAGAGTATTCAGTCTTGTGCTAACCTACGTCACCAGCCCTTGGAAGATAGAGATGAAGCCCACGAATGGGGCTTACCTTCGGATATCGAGTCGGAGTAGTCCATCTATAATATCCGCTCTCCGTGGTAATAACGCCTATTCTTCTCTTTTTCACTGCGAGGACTTCGCCTTATATTAGAGTCTAAAACGCTGAGAGCGACCCGCTTTATCATTTCTCCTTCTCCTTCACTCGGTGCGGGACGTTTCGACGACTGATTGCCACCACTTACGCTGGACAAACCATTCTCACTGTCTTCGAAAACACTAGATATGCCAGAGGAGCAATCTACGTTTGTCGATGTAACCGACCTAATGGATGTTAATGACGAATCTGCTACCACTATCGGCACTGATTGGGTAGCTAGATAAGGAGAGCACGAGGCTGATATCTCTCTTGCGTTGGCAGTGATTCGTTCTAGCGAGGAAGCGTACTCTTCTCGGTCACGCAAAAATGATGCTCTTCGTCCTTGATCGGGAGTTATTAGAGTCTTTACTTCGGTCGATACTCTTCTTTCCTGAGGCTCTCCTTGTTGGGACATCTGCTTCGTGGCAGGGGGACCTTGTCTCTCGAGCAACGAACTTTGTCGAAACTGTTGCTCGGCAATAATCATAGGCTGTCTTTCTGACAACGCTCGGTCAGGTGAACATGGAGAGCATAATGCTGTATTCTCTCTCGCGCGAGCAATGAGTTTCTCCAATGAGGAAATATAATCATCGCTCTTACGCAAGAAGGACACAGGTTTCTCTGGCTGAGTGGGATGCTCAATCGCGACTGAAGATTGCCCCTTGTGAGTCTCTCTCCCTTCTGGACCCTTGTAGACTTCTTGATAATCAAGGGAAATCTGCACTGGGCCTGCAGCTCCTGACGTCCGTGACGTTTCTAGCCTGCTACCTCCAGGCCAGTTCCTCACGACGTAGGACTTGATATTATTAAACTCCTTAAAGAGTTCATCGGAATGGTCTTTCAACCAGGTCGATTTCACAAACTCCTCCAACTCAGCGGCTGTATGGATGTAGGCATATTCTGTCGATAATGATATCCACTCACTCTTCTGAGTAAATAGCTTCACGGAAAGTTCGGGCTTCGCCGTCTGATGCGCCGAGTTAACAACATTGTCTCCCCAGAGGGCTAGGCGGTCATAAAATGCACCTGGTGCTGTCCCAGCGTGGGGTTTCCGAAGACTGGGAGCAATGTCCCACGGGAAAGGCACCGTCCGCGTCAGGCCAGGGTTGCAGGCGTTACAACATTCGTCCGGTCTAGGAGGAGGCAACTTAGATGCGGGATCTGACAAACTCTCTTGCAGCCAATCCATCAGGATTCGGCGTAGGCAATTGGATCGATTGACAAAATTGTATAGTGCTGGGCAGTCATTGTACAGCTCTGTCCGGCGCTCTCTCTGTGTTTTGCGTTTGCGCTGGTCTTCTGGGACGCCATAGTCAATGGCGTCTACAGCAACATCCGCTTCGTGGTCTGGAACATCACTCTCCGCTTCTGGCTCGACGGGGCATGACTGAGCTAGCTGGCTCGTATAAGAAAGCTGTCTTAAAGACGACTGCTTCCGGCTTCTGGAGAACGCCGCTCTTGTTGATGAAACCCTGTCGCCTACAGCCCAGCTTTCCACCAGGAAGACAGCCTCCCCCTTGATGCTGGCCATTCTAGCTGCACGACCAAACCGTTGGATGAGAACGCTTAAAAGCCGCTCCAAGGGGAATCCATATTGGACGACACGTATGACATTCGAGAGGTCCACTCCCGTTCCCAGTGACTCAGTTGCGACCATAATTCGAATCTTGGAATCCACTTTGGAGAACTCGCTGTACAGGGCCTCCTTATCATGCAGCGTGGTGTGTGAGTGGTAGACCTGGATAATCTCTCTGCTGTCGCGGTGTCTTATGGCCCCTGACGACAGTCTGCACAGCCAGTCTCGCAAACATTCTGCGCATTTTTGGATATCGCGTCGTGAATCTATGAAAATTATCGTTTTCGGAATTTTCATAGGCGTCGGTAGCCCAT